>NW_021822934.1:0-10000 GCF_901001165.1 Salmo trutta | reverse complement strand
AGGGCCCTGGTCTAAAGTAGTGCACTACATAGGGAATAGGGCCCTGGTCTAATGTAGTGCACTACATAGGGAATAGGGCCCTGGTCTAATGTAGTGCACTACATAGGGAATAGGGCCCTGGTCTAAAGTAGTGCACTACATAGGGAATAGGGTCCTGGTCTAAAGTAGTGCACTACATAGGGAATAGGGCCCTGGTCTAAAGTAGTGCACTACATAGGGAATAGGGTCCTGGTCTAAAGTAGTGCACTACATAGGGAATAGGGCCCTGGTCTAAAGTAGTGCACTACATAGGGAATAGGGTCCTGGTCTAAAGTAGTGCACTACATAGGGAATAGGGTCCTGGTCTAAAGTAGTGCACTACATAGGGAATAGGGTCCTGGTCTAAAGTAGTGCACTACATAGGGAATAGGGCCCTGGTCTAATGTAGTGCACTACATAGGGAATAGGGCCCTGGTCTAAAGTAGTGCACTACATAGGGAATAGGGCCCTGGTCTAAAGTAGTGCACTACATAGGGAATAGGGCCCTGGTCTAAAGTAGTGCACTACATAGGGAATAGGGCCCTGGTCTAAAGTAGTGCACTACATAGGGAATAAGGTCCTGGTCTAAAGTAGTGCACTCCATAGGGAATAGGGTCCTGGTCTAAAGTAGTGCACTACATAGGGAATAGGGTCCTGGTCTAAAGTAGTGCACTAAATAGGGAATAGGGTCCTGGTCTAAAGTAGTGCACAACATAGGGAATAGGGCCCTGGTCTAAAGTAGTGCACGACATAGGGAATAGGGTCCTGGTCTAAAGTAGTGAACTACATAGGGAATAGGGCCCTGGTCTAAAGTAGTGCACTACATAGGGAATAGGGTCCTGGTCTAAAGTAGTGCACTACATAGGGAATAGGGTGCCATTTGGGATGCAAGCCCAGGTCTATAGAGAGAGGCTATACTGACCAGGATGCAGCCCAGGTCTATAGAGAGAGGCTATACTGACCAGGATGCTGCCCAGGTCTATAGAGAGAGGCTATACTGACCAGGATGTACCCCAGGTCCATAGAGAGAGGTTATACTGGTCCCTCTACTGACCAGGATGTACCCAGGTCTATAGAGAGAGGCTATACTGGTCCCTCTACTGACCAGGATGCAGCCCAGGTCCATAGAGAGAGGCTATACTGACCAGGATGCAGTCCAGGTCTATAGAGAGAGGCTATACTGACCAGGATGCAGCCCAGGTCTATAGAGAGAGGCTATACTGACCAGGATGTACCCAGGTCTATAGAGAGAGGTTATACTGGTCCCTCTACTGACCAGGATGCAGCCCAGGTCCATAGAGAGAGGCTATACTGACCAGGATGCAGTCCAGGTCTATAGAGAGAGGCTATACTGACCAGGATGCAGCCCAGGTCTATAGAGAGAGGCTATACTGACCAGGATGTACCCCAGGTCTATAGAGAGAGGTTATACTGGTCCCTCTACTGACCAGGATGCAGCCCAGGTCCATAGAGAGAGGCTATACTGACCAGGATGCAGCCCAGGTCTATAGAGAGAGGTTATACTGACCAGGATGCAGTCCAGGTCTATAGAGAGGCTATACTGACCAGGATGCAGCCCAGGTCTATAGAGAGAGGCTATACTGACCAGGATGCAGCCCAGGTCCATAGAGAGAGGTTATACTGACCAGGATGTACCCCAGGTCTATAGAGAGAGGCTATACTGACCAGGATGTACCCCAGGTCTATAGAGAGAGGCTATACTGACCAGGATGTACCCCAGGTCTATAGAGAGAGGTTATACTGACCAGGATGTACCCCAGGTCTATAGAGAGAGGCTATACTGACCAGGATGTACCCCAGGTCTATAGAGAGAGGCTATACTGACCAGGATGCAGCCCAGGTCTATAGAGAGAGGTTATACTGACCAGGATGCAGCCCAGGTCCATAGAGAGAGGTTATACTGACCAGGATGTACCCCAGGTCCATAGAGAGAGGCTATACTGACCAGGATGCAGCCCAGGTCCATAGAGAGAGGTTATACTGACCAGGATGTACCCCAGGTCTATAGAGAGAGGCTATACTGACCAGGATGTACCCCAGGTCTATTGAGAGAGGTTATACTCGTCCCTCTACTGACCAGGATGTAATCTCCTCCTCAGCTCAAACAGGCTCCATTTTATTGACTGTTTTCTAACATCTGACCCTGAACCATCAACCACTTGTTATCTAGCTCGCTCGCTCGCTCGCTCCCTCCCTCCCTCCCTCCCTCCCTCCCTCCCTCCCTCCCTGCATTTTATTGATGGCAATTTAAATGCACAGAGATACCGTGACGAGATCCTGAGGCCCCATTGTGGTGCCATTCGTCCGCTGCCATCACCTCATGTTTCAGCATGATAATATCCAGCGACTTGGCACAGCCATTGAAGAGGAGTGGGACCAACATTCCTCAGGCCACCAATCAACAGCCTGATCAACTCTATGTGAAGGAGATGTGTCGCGCTGCATGAGGCAAATGGTCACACCAGATACCGACTGGTTTTCTGATCCACGTCCCCTACCTTTTATAAAGGTATCTCTGACCAACAGATGCATATCTGTATTCCCAGTCATGTGAAATCCATAGATTAGGGCCTCATTTATTTATTTAAATTGACTGATTTCCTTATATGAACTGTAAGTCAGTAGAGTTGTTGAAATAGTTGCATTTTGCGTTTATATTTTAGTTTCTCATGTTCTTCTTAATTTTATTTGTTGTGTGTTTTTGTTCTACGTTGTTATTGTTTAGTGCTACGTTGTTATTGTTTAGTGCTACGTTGTTATTGTTTAGTGCTACGTTGTTATTGTTTAGAGCTACGTTGTTATTGTTTAGTGCTACGTTGTTATTGTTTAGTGCTACGTTGTTATTGTTTAGAGCTACGTTGTTATTGTTTAGTGCTACGTTGTTATTGTTTAGAGCTACGTTGTTATTGTTTAGTGCTACGTTGATATTGTTTAGTGCTACGTTGATATTGTTTAGTGCTACGTTGATATTGTTTAGTGCTACGTTGTTATTGTTTAGAGCTACGTTGTTATTGTTTAGTGCTACGTTGTTATTGTTTAGTGCTACGTTGATATTGTTTAGTGCTACGTTGTTATTGTTTAGAGCTACGTTGTTATTGTTTAGTGCTACGTTGATATTGTTTAGTGCTACGTTGATATTGTTTAGTGCTACGTTGATATTGTTTAGTGCTACGTTGTTATTGTTTAGAGCTACGTTGTTATTGTTTAGTGCTACGTTGTTATTGTTTAGTGCTACGTTGATATTGTTTAGTGCTACGTTGTTATTGTTTAGTGCTACGTTGATATTGTTTAGTGCTACGTTGTTATTGTTTAGTGCTACGTTGTTATTGTTTAGAGCTACGTTGATATTGTTTAGTGCTACGTTGTTATTGTTTAGAGCTACGTTGATATTGTTTAGAGCTACGTTGATATTGTTTAGAGCTACGTTGATATTGTTTAGTGCTACGTTGATATTGTTTAGTGCTACGTTGATATTGTTTAGTGCTACGTTGTTATTGTTTAGTGCTACGTTGTTATTGTTTAGAGCTACGTTGTTATTGTTTAGTGCTACGTTGTTATTGTTTAGTGCTACGTTGATATTGTTTAGTGCTACGTTGTTATTGTTTAGAGCTACGTTGATATTGTTTAGTGCTACATTGATATTGTTTAGTGCTACGTTGGGTTTAGTGCTACGTTGATATTGTTTAGAGCTACGTTGATATTGTTTAGTGCTACGTTGTTATTGTTTAGTGCTACGTTGTTATTGTTTAGTGCTACGTTGTTATTGTTTAGAGCTACGTTGATATTGTTTAGTGCTACGTTGTTATTGTTTAGAGCTACGTTGATATTGTTTAGAGCTACGTTGATATTGTTTAGTGCTACGTTGGGTTTAGTGCTACGTTGTTATTGTTTAGAGCTACGTTGTTATTGTTTAGAGCTACGTTGATATTGTTTAGAGCTACGTTGATATTGTTTAGAGCTACGTTGTTATTGTTTAGAGCTACGTTGATATTGTTTAGTGCTACGTTGTTATTGTTTAGAGCTACGTTGATATTGTTTAGAGCTATGTTGATATTGTTTAGTGCTACGTTGGGTTTAGTGCTACGTTGTTATTGTTTAGAGCTACGTTGTTATTGTTTAGAGCTACGTTGATATTGTTTAGTGCTACGTTGTTATTGTTTAGAGCTACGTTGATATTGTTTAGAGCTACGTTGATATTGTTTAGTGATACGTTGGGTTTAGTGCTACGTTGTTATTGTTTAGAGCTACGTTGTTATTGTTTAGAGCTACGTTGTTATTGTTTAGTGCTACGTTGTTATTGTTTAGAGCTACGTTGATATTGTTTAGAGCTACGTTGATATTGTTTAGTGCTACGTTGGGTTTAGTGCTACGTTGTTATTGTTTAGAGCTACGTTGTTATTGTTTAGAGCTAATTTGATATTGTTTAGTGCTACGTTGTTATTGTTTAGAGCTACGTTGATATTGTTTAGAGCTACGTTGATATTGTTTAGTGCTACGTTGGATTTAGTGCTACGTTGTTATTGTTTAGAGCTACGTTGTTATTGTTTAGAGCTACGTTGATATTGTTTAGTGCTACGTTGTTATTGTTTAGAGCTACGTTGATATTGTTTAGAGCTACGTTGATATTGTTTAGTGCTACGTTGGGTTTAGTGCGACGTTGTTATTGTTTAGAGCTACGTTGTTATTGTTTAGAGCTACGTTGATATTGTTTAGTGCTACGTTGTTATTGTTTAGAGCTACGTTGATATTGTTTAGAGCTACGTTGATATTGTTTAGTGCTACGTTGGGTTTAGTGCTACGTTGTTATTGTTTAGAGCTACGTTGTTATTGTTTAGAGCTACGTTGATATTGTTTAGTGCTACGTTGTTATTGTTTAGAGCTACGTTGATATTGTTTAGAGCTACGTTGATATTGTTTAGTGCTACGTTGTTATTGTTTAGTGCTACGTTGATATTGTTTAGTGCTACGTTGATATTGTTTAGTGCTACGTTGATATTGTTTAGTGCTACGTTGGGTTTAGTGCTACGTTGTTATTGTTTAGTGCTACGTTGTTATTGTTTGGTTTAGAATTTGCAAGAAAGACATTTCACTGTACTGGTGACATTAAAACACGAAAATCCCATCAGCCCCCGGCCCCCAGACCCTGGCCCCCAGACCCTGGCCCCCAGACCCTTGCCCTCAGCCCCCACACCTCAGCCCCCGGCCCCCAGACACTGGCCCTCAGCCCCCGGCCCCCAGACACTGGCCCCCAGACCCTGGCCCTCAGCCCCCGGCCCCCAGACACTGGCCCTCAGCCCCTGGCCCCCAGACACTGGCCCTCAGCCCCCACACCTCAGCCCCCGGCCCCCAGACACTGGCCCTCAGCCCCCGGCCCCCAGACCCTGGCCCTCAGCCCCCACACCTCAGCCCCCGGCCCCCAGACCCTGGCCCTCAGCCCCCACACCTCAGCCCCCGGCCCCCAGACACTGGCCCTCAGCCCCCGGCCCCCAGACACTGGCCCTCAGCCCCCACACCTCAGCCCCCGGCCCCCAGACCCTGGCCCTCAGTCCCCACACCTCAGCCCCCGGCCCCCAGACCCTGGCCCTCAGCCCCACACCTCAGCCCCCGGCCCCCAGACACTGGCCCTCAGCCCCCGGCCCCCAGACCCTGGCCCTCAGCCCCCACACCTCAGCCCCCGGCCCCCAGACACTGGCCCTCAGCCCCCACACCTCAGCCCCCGGCCCCCAGACCCTGGCCCTCAGCCCCCACACCTCAGCCCCCGGCCCCCAGACCCTGGCCCTCAGCCCCCACACCTCAGCCCCCGGCCCCCAGACACTGCTCCCAATCAAGCTTCCAGACTGGTGGGATTTAGAGGGGTGAAGGACATATCCACTCCCCCTCATCCTCAAAGCTGCACCCCTCTCTCTCTCTGTTCCCGTCCGTCCCTGCCCATCTGAACACTCGACCGGCTCTTTTTCCACTGCCCCCCCCCCCCCCCACCCCACCCCCCGTCTCTCTCTGTCCCTGTCTGTCCCTGCCCCCCCTCCGTCTCTCTCTGTCCCTGTCCGTCCCTGCCCTCTCCCCCTGTCTCTCTCTGTCCCTGTCCGTCCCTGCCCCCCCCCGTCTCTCTCTGTCCCTGTCCGTCCCTGCCCCCCCGTCTCTCTCTGTCCCTCTCTGTCCCTGCCCCCCGTCTCTCTCTGTCCCTGTCCGTCCCTGCCCCCCCCTCCGTCTCTCTCTGTCCCTGTCCGTCCCTGCCCGCCCCCTCCGTCTCTCTCTGTCCCTGTCCGTCCCTGCCCTCTCCCCCGTCTCTCTCTGTCCCTGTCCGTCCCTGCCCCCCCGTCTCTCTCTGTCCCTGTCCCCCCCGTCTCTCTCTGTCCCTGTCCGTCCCTGCCCTCTCCCCCCGTCTCTCTCTGTCCCTGTCCGTCCCTGTCCCTGTCCCCCCCGTCTCTCTCTGTCCCTGTCCGTCCCTGCCCTCTCTCCCCGTCTCTCTCTGTCCCTGTCCCCCCGTCTCTCTCTGTCCCTGTCCCCCCCGTCTCTCTCTGTCCCTGTCCCCCCTGTCTCTCTCTGTCCCTGTCCGTCCCTGCCCTCTCCCCTTCACCATTACCACCCCCCCACCACACTCCGTCCCAGCCAGTGAGACCCCCCCCCCCCCCCCCTATCTGTTATGATAGCTGCTGATGCCATTCCTCACATGGTTTGCCATTAGGGCTGTAATTGGTTGCTCTCTCACCCCGAGGGAGACTAATCCAGGTATCAGAGATGGACTGTTGGTTTGGGCATTATGGGACCGACTGACTAATCTCCTCTGGCCCTGTAGATACATATATACACACACACACACACACACACACACACACACACACACACACACACACACACACATACAGCCCATCCACACACACACACACACACACACACACACACACACACACACACACACACACACACACATACAGCCCATCCACACACACACACACACACACACACACACACACACACACACACACACACACACACACACACACATACACACACACACACACACACACACACACACACACACATACACACATACAGCCCATCCACACACACACACACACATACAGCCCATCCACACACACACACACACACACACACACATACAGCCCATCTACACACACACACATACAGCCCATCCACACACACACACACACAGCCCATCCACACACACACATACAGCCCATCCACACACACACACACACACACACACACACACACACACACACACACACACACACACACACACACACACACACACACACACACACACACACACACACACACACACACATACAGCCCATCTACACACACACATACAGCCCATCCACACACACACACATACAGCCCATCCACACACACACACATACAGCCCATCCACACACATACACACATAGCCCATCCACACACACACACACACACATACAGCCCATCCACACACACACACATACAGCCCATCCACACACACACACACAGCCCATCCACACACACACACACACACATACAGCCCATCCACACACACACACACAGCCCATCCACACACACACATACAGCCCATCCACACACACACACATACAGTCCATCCACACACACACACATACAGCCCGTCCACACACACACATACAGCCCATCCACACACACATACAGCCCATCCACACACACACACAGCCCATCCACACACACACATACAGCCCATCCACACACACACACATACAGTCCATCCACACACACACACATACAGCCCATCCACACACACACATACAGCCCATCCACACACACACACAGCCCATCCACACACACACATACAGCCCATCCACACACACACATACAGCCCATCCACACACACACACATACAGTCCATCCACACACACACACATACAGCCCATCCACACACACACACAGCCCATCCACACACACACATACAGCCCATCCACACACACACACATACAGTCCATCCACACACACACACATACAGTCCATCCACACACACACATACAGCCCATCCACACACACACATACAGCCCATCCACACACACACATACAGCCCATCCACACACATACACACATAGCCCATCCACACACACACACACATACAGTCCATCCACACACACACATACAGCCCATCCACACACACACACAGCCCATCCACACACACACATACAGCCCATCCACACACACACATACAGCCCATCCACACACACACACACACACACACATACAGCCCATCCACACACACATACAGCCCATCCACACATACAGCCCATCCACACACACATACAGCCCATCCACACATACAGCCCATCCACACACACACATACAGCCCATCCACACACACATACAGCCCATCCACACACACACACACACACACATACAGCCCATCCACACACACATACAGCCCATCCACACATACAGCCCATCCACACACACTTACAGCCCATCCACACACACATACAGCCCATCCACACACACACATACAGCCCATCCTCCCCTATCAGCCCATCCTGTTCCCGGTTCCAGCGCTGCTTTGAAGAGAGTTGAGACGGAGGTCGAGCCAGCAGCTGCAACGTGGGGGAGGTTAACGAATGATGTGGGGGTGTGGACTCTGTGGGGGTGGTGGACTCTGTGGGGGTGTTGGACTCTGTGGGGGTGTTGGACTCTGTGGGGGTGTTGGACTCTGTGGGGGTCTTGGACTCTGTGGGGGTGTTGGACTCTGTGGGGGTGTTGGACTCTGTGGGGGTGTGGACTCTGTGGGGGTGGTGGACTCTGTGGGGGTGTCGGACTCTGTGGGGGTGTGGACTCTGTGGGGGTGTTGGACTCTGTGGGGGTCTTGGGCTCTGTGGGGGTGTTGGACTCTGTGGGGGTGTTGGACTCTGTGGGGGTGTTGGACTCTGTGGGGGTGTTGGACTCTGTGGGGGTGTAGGCTCTGTGGGGGTGTGGACTCTGTGGGGGTGTTGGACTCTGTGGGGGTGTTGGACTCTGTGGGGGTGTTGGACTCTGTGGGGGTGTGGACTCTGTGGGGGTATTGGACTCTGTGGGGGGTGTTGGACTCTGCGGGGGTGTGGACTCTGCGGGGGTGTTGGACTCTGCGGGGGTGTGGACTCTGTGGGGGTGTCGGACTCTGTGGGGTTGGTGGACTCTGTGGGGGTGTTGGACTCTGTGGGGGTGTTGGACTCTGCGTTAGTCGAGGAGGAAAGCCCTTGGTTGCCTGGAAACGTGTGAGCAACATTGTGTAAATATAGCCGCCCCGGTGTTGGAGATCTTCCCATCTGACAGTCTGCTGCCTATCTGATGGCCTTCAGTCCCCCTGTCTGGGCTGGACTGCAGAACCTACATGATATTAGCCTGCTGCCTATCTGACGGCCTTCAGTCCCCCTGTCTGGGCTGGACTGCAGAACCTACATGATATTAGCCTGCTGCCTATCTGACGGCCTTCAGTCCCCCTGTCTGGGCTGGACTGCAGAACCTACATGATATTAGCCTGCTGCCTATCTGACGGCCCTTCAGTCCCTCTGTCTGGGCTGGACTGCAGAACCTACATGATATTAGCCTGCTGCCTATCTGACGGCCTTCAGTCCCCCTGTCTGGGCTGGACTGCAGAACCTACATGATATTAGCCTGGTGGGGAGATGGACCCGTTACTGAACCCTGTAGAGATCAGTAGAGGAATATGGACTCCCCTTCCCCTCCCCCCTCCCCTCACCCCCCTCTCTCACCCCTCATTCACCCCTTCACACCCCCCTAACCCACCTCCCTCACCCCTCCATTCTGGCCTGTTATTGATCCAGTATTTATACCAGCAGACTGTCTGGATTCTGGCCTGTTATTGATCCAGTATTTATAACAGCAGACTGTCTGGATTCTGGCCTGTTATTGATCCAGTATTTATAACAGCAGACTGTCTGGATTCTGGCCTGTTATTGATCCAGTATTTATACCAGCTGACTGT
>NW_021822933.1:57692-85294 GCF_901001165.1 Salmo trutta | reverse complement strand
GAGAGAGAGACAGAGAGAGAGAGAGACGAGAGAGACAGGAGACAGAGAGGAGAAGAGAGAGAGAGAGAGAGGAGAGAGAGGAGAGAGAGAGACAGAGAGAGAGAGAGAGAGAGAGACAGAGACAGAGACAGAGAGAGAGAGAGAGAGAGAGAGAGAGAGAGAGAGAGAGACAGAGAGAGAGAGAGAGAGAGAGACAGAGAGAGAGAGAGAGAGGCCATTCATTAGCTTTTGTTGTGGAATTGTTAGATATTACTTGTTAGATACTGCTGCACTGTCAGATCTAGAAGCATAAGCATTTCGCTACACTCGCAATAACATCTGCTAACCATGTATATGTGACCATTAAAATTTGATTTGATGTGAAAGAGAGTATTTGAGTTCATTAGGGACCTTGGACAGTGTCTATATGAAAACCATTGATGCTGCGCGCCTTGGCGCACTATCCATTCCACTAAAGACGCGCGCTACAAATCGTCCCGTCACTGACTGGGGAAAGTTTTAGATGCAAACGTTGTGTCAGTTGTCATATTTGCACGTCGTCCATAATTGACGAATTATGAATATCAACACAGATAAACTCCACTCTCTCCATCGTATTTATCTCAGGCAGCCTACTGGTATATCCATAAAACATGTACATTTTCAATCGAAGTAAGTCAGACAGACCTGACATCCGCTGGCCGCTGGCTGCTGGTTCCTGTTGAGATTCCGAGATGCCGTAGGTAGTACAAGAAAAGAGTTCCTCGTCTTGATTTCTGTCCACGCTGTCTCAGTGAGTCAGAACATCACCTCATCTCTCTCTTTTACACTATTCGTCGGTCTATTGTATCTATCTCATATCAGCTGCGTAGCAACATACCCCGTCGTTTCTTGCTGGCTGCTCGCTTTCGGACCTTTTCAACCAGCAACGGAATAAAACGAGTCTATCGGTGGTCTAACCGGAATATCAGTCAAAGCAATGCACCGTGACAGAGACTGTTCACAGAATTAGGCTACAGACCAGCTGGTATGCTACAAGGATTCCGTTGAGAAACTGGTGAAGCGACCAATACACGGTGAGTTCAGGTGTAAGCTAGTCAATGCAGTCATCAGCCAGTTTCAACGGTGTGAAACTGCTCGCTCTTCTGCAGTCGGCTATTGGCAGACAAACGCACGCACACGCTCTCTCATCTCTCTCTCTCACACACTGCATGGATCCACCGGCCACCTACCTACAGGGCACACACTGGTTGAACCAACGTGGAATAGACGTTGAATTGACGTCTGTGCCCAGTGGGTAGTTTCTCTGGGCAACATTATGCTAATACTACACATTTCTAATTTACTAATACTAATATGGAAACCAAATGTAGCCTGACTGTGAGCATGTGGAGTGTATCCATTATTATTATGAGAAGTAAATGTGAGAACCCGGATGAGACCTGAATGTGACCGCTCTTCCAGAGTTGGTTGTTACCAGAGGCACACTGCATGATTTGATGGATATTTATCTGCCCCCCCAATATAATTGTTGATTTCTTTTTAACCTTCTTCAATTTCAAATCGCGATGAAACACACGCGCGCGCGAGCATGTAGCCCATGAACAGAGGCAGCTGTATTAACATACAGTTGGTATAATAATGAATTCACCACTACGCTCCAGTAGGTATTAAATGTGACAATTGCGCATAAATGTATTTATTATTTTCTGCCGTGCCGCTGTTATATGCATGACTTGTTTTTGTCCTAGGGATTTAATAACTCTCCATGGAAACGCTCTGGATGTGACGGGCTGCTTATCAACTTTTCTTACATATGTTTGCTGTTCAAATTATTCTCGCCCCCATCTCCATAAGCAATTATCTTCAATGTTTCCCTATTGTAGGCATATATTTTTTTTATGGCGGCATGTGAAGCCGTTGAATTAGGGGAAATCATTTTTGAGGATCTTGACTTCGAAAGTGATGTTGTTTATAATGAATAGCCTGGATAGGACGTGTAGCCTATTCCAACAGTGTTTAAAGGGGAAAGTGAGAGATTTCTTTCTCTACTGTCAATAGGAGCGTAGCCTACCTGCCAAAACATGTACATAGTTGGGGAAGCTACTCTGAAAATATAGTAGGCTAGTTAACAAGCTCCCAATTACTACACACTGGAAGACGTTAAGCTACACTAATGATATCCTTAAGAAAAGCCTATAGTTTACTTAACTAAAGTTACTTTGAAAAAGTAGTTCACTACATCCAACCCGCTGGGCAAAAACTGGTTGTATCAACGTTGTTTCCACGTCATTTCTACATTTAAAGAAAATAATCTGATGACGTTGAATCAACAGTTGAAAACTGATTGGATTTGCAAATCACGTTGAGTTCACGTTAGTTGACATCAATCAAAAGTAAACTATCCAAATAAAACTACTTAGTGTACGATCCTATCTGAATCTGAAATGATTACAAATTGCAATAACAGATCACAGTCAGATGTTAACAGAATGTGTAATTTAGCCTTTTAGACACAAAAGCTAGGCTGTTTAGTTCACTGCTCCCCAACACCCCCAACGCTGAACATTTATAAGACACAGAGGGGAAAAAAAATCGTGTTTCATCCCTATAAAAGTTTCAAAAAGACCTAAGCTATTTGGATAGCCTAAAGTGATATTTGCAAAATATAGGCTAACGATACAGTTGCTATAACGCATGTCAGAGTCAAGAAGTAAATTCCCACAAAAACTAAAGGTATAGCCTACTAGCATACACAATGGGGGGATTTTACTTGAAGAAAAGTAGCCTATTCAGACCAGGTTCAGGTTCACCAAACAGGCTAATACGAATTCCCAATGGAATGGTAAAATAAGAGAACAGCCTAGCAGGTGTTGTATAAAGTTATCGCAAAATAATAAGAAAAAAATAGTATCAGAACAAATAGCCAAAAATAGATCATTATAATTACCTTCAATAACAGCGGAATCCGTTGAATAGTTGGATATCCATTGAGATTAAACAAAGCGTCTAAGGTCCCATAAAATTATTTAGAATGTACAATTTAGAATGCGCGATAAATTCAGGTACCTACATGTATTTCAGAAAGGTCACTCTGCTTCGGAGCTGCAGAACTGATGTCTGTCGCATGTGACAGTCGGACGAGTGACGGAACCTGCCGGTGGGCTTCAAGTGTCTTTCAAAGTGGCTTGTGGCGATTTCCTCAATTAGGCTATCGCAAAATGGGTGACGAGAGAGAGCGAGAGAGAGAGGAAATGAGAAAGAGAGGGGCAGGAGAGAGAGAGAGAAAGGAGAGAGAGATTGCTGTCATCCGTACGCTCCAGCCTCTCCTGGTTTTTGTCGTCAGAAGGGGACGCTGCAGCCTGGAAGCAAGCGCTGCCAGGTATGCGTTTGTTATCCGTGCACTTTCCATTTTATATACTCATATTAACCTCTGAAAAGAGATGAGCAAAATGAGGCCAGAATTGAGCTCCCCACACTGGAATAGAATTTACACTCCCTTACTGTGGGACAGGGACAACACAACTCACTTGACAAGTTCTAGATTCATCAATGTTTTATATTAACCTTACAGGCATAGCAAAGCAGAACAATATATATTGAACATTTTAGAAATTGAGATAGAGGACCTAAGAGAAAGAGATAGGGTGGGAGAGAGATAGAGGACGAGAGAGAGACAAGGAGAGAGCTCCATTACCCTCTTGGTTAATTAGAAAAACAGAATTATCTATCTCCCTATAGCCAGAGCAAGTCACGCCTGATTAGACTTCATTCATTGTGACTAACTAAGAGAAAGACTTATCACTCTGTGTGTGTTTGTCTGCCTTTATTTATCCATCTCATATGCTTAAATTCCTCGTCAATGAAGCTGACAGGAAATAATCATTAAGACCATTAAATGGTCACAGCTGACATTGTAGGACAGCTCTCTGAATCTGCTGCTGGTCCAAGGGGATTCCCTAACGGTCTCCCAGTACTGTCTCTACCCAAATTAGGTTAGCTTCTATTGCATTTCATATGCTACGGTTATAACGTGGTTATAAATGATGAGGCCGTCAGCAGGGGCGGTTCTGGGCGGGGGGTGGGGTGGGGGGTGGGGGGGGTAGTGCCCCTGTGACAACAATTTTGGACCCCCTTGTGGCCCCCCTAAATGTGGAGTATGAAATAATTTTTACATAACTAATTTTTGCTATCGTTCTTTTTTTACATCAGTTATTAGACAGTGGCAACGTGGAACACTAATGATTATGAACATGGTATTTTGCCTGCTAATGCCTGCAATGCAGTGAAGAAAACGATATGACAACAATAACGTCTAATGTAACTGGCCCCTCTAACAGTACAACTGGCCCCAGCTTGGCCCCCCCCAGTTGAAGTGGTATAGAACCGCCACTTGGCCCCCCCAGTTGAAGTGGTCTAGAACCGCCACTGGCCGTCAGGCTCTTATAAGGCCCTTACTACTGAATAGTGTATTTTCCAGGTGCGTAGAAGTCAAAATAAGAATACTGGAAGAGATGGAGACCCACACACTGTCGGAAAAATGAATACATCCAAAACTAAGACATGAATGCAAAATAAAGATGTTTATTATAACATCATGGCTCCCCAAAAAAATCATAGTGCAAAAGAAAGTGCATAAATAAAAGGTGAACAAAAAAATAAAACGTTTCGGCATCAGGCCATCTTCAGTGTAAAGTTGCGGCACACACACCTGGGTTCTATTTCCAGGATAATTGCATATGTCACGTCTATAAATCTATAAATCAGTTCCTAGTATAATACCTAGTACAATGCATGAACTAGATTATAGACAAAATGTACAAATGCGAACAAAGAAATATAATCAAGTATTACTTTATTTTATTTATACCATGTGAACATTTCCTCAGAATAAATAACACAGGATCGTAGAGACACCACTAGATGGGGGTATCGTACACCAATAAGAGGCAATACACCAGTTACAGAAAACACTTCAATAACAATTCTTCATTCATGCGTGATGGGTGGAGAGTTTTTAAATAGAACATCCACCTGCATTTTGTCTGGAGAAGACTACATTCAAGATTATCACCCCCTACGTGAAGGTTTTATTTGCTGTATAGCACAGAAGGACATGGAGGAGACGGGTGATCGGCCTCAGAGAAATGACATGCAATAGGGTTATTACATGGTTATACTGTTTTTGGTGGGAACACACACACACACACACACCACCCCACATCCCACACAAGTCAAACCAGCACAGGACCTTTGTTCGTATTTTTCTTGTCATGTCCCCAAACTAGAAAACATCTCAACCCAGAAACCAGGATGCAGGGAGTGATCTTGGCTGTCCATACAATAACCTTATCACTTCTATTATATAGGAGTCTTCTATGTGATTCTCTCTCCCTCCTTGTGTTAGCCCTGACACGGGGGTCTGGATGGGACTCCTGAGACTGATAGTACCGCTCCTTACAGGAATCAGGTATTAGCTGGGACAGCCATGGCCCCAGCGGAAGGTGTATTACTGTAGCTATTGAAGAACTCCTCAGTAGATGACATTCATAAAGGCCTATAAGTCACTGACCTCTTGGATTCCAAGGTTCTACAGATTTCAGTTCAGATAGTGCTGATTGTTCAGTACTGTATGCCATCACTGTTGGTATTAGCTGGCATGAGAATTAGGCGTGCGTGTGTCTCTGTATGTGTGCATTTGTTTCTGTCTGTCTGTCTGTCTGTCTGTCTGTCTGTCTGTCTGTCTGTCTGTCTGTCTGTCTGTCTGTCTGTCTGTCTGTCTGTCTGTCTGTCTGTCTGTCTGTCTGTCTGTCTGTCTGTCTGTGTGTGTGTGTGTGTGTGTGTGTGTGTGTGTGTGTGTGTGTGTGTGTGTGTGTGTGTGTGTGTGTGTGTGTGTGTGTGTGCGTGCGTGCGTGTGTGTGTGTGGTGGAGGGTTTTAGATCAAACAGCATGCAACGTGGCCTACGCCACACATCTTGGGGCCGGTTTTGATTCTGGTTTATTTGATACTTGATGCTTGTCTCTCCTGACAGATGTCTGTGGGCAAACTAGTCAAGAAAAATGTTGATTACAGTTTCAGTTTGTGTGGCATGGTGTTGAAGAGAGCGAAGTTGTTTGAGTATTCATTAGAGAGAGAAAGTGTATGTGTGTGTTTCTGTCTGATTGTGTATGTGTGTGTGTGTCTGTGCGTGTGTGTTTCTGAGTGTGTGTGTTTCTGTCTGATTGTGTATGTGTGTGTGTCTGTGCGTGTGTGTTTCTGAGTGTGTGTGTTTCATAGCTTTTGGCAGGCTCTACCAGCATGTGGGTAAAGTCCCCATCAGTGCATCTGGAGGGCCATGCCCGCTCACTGGATGGTACCAGAGGGAATAATGTAACCTCGTCGTTACCATGGCTATGTTGGAATACTGGCACACTTAGAACCTCACCATAACGGACATGCCAAAGAGGAGAAGAGAGAGTTTGGACCCAAACACATGGCTGGGTGCAACAGAGACATGGCCTACATATTGTGTATAGCAGAGGAGGCTGGTGTGAGGAACTATAGGAGGACGGTTTCATAGTAATAACTGGAATGGAATCAATGGAATGATACCAAACACATGGAAACAACATGTTTGACTCCATTCCATTGATTTAGTTCCAATGAGCCTGTCCTCATATAGCTCCTCCCACCAGCCTTCTCTGATGTATAGATACAGCTAAAGGAAATTCATGGTGTTGCAATAAGGACAACATAGTAGGTTCTATGAAGTCCAAGCCACAAGTGCATTTGGATAATGGAGATAACCAGGCCAAGACATGTCCATAGCCTATAGTTCTCAATGATGCCAGCACTGTCGTCACACGAATTAGCTACTACATCTCGCATGATTCACCACTTCTCTGTTCTAAGGAGAGGGGGGCAATCTAAAGCTTCTTCAATCCAAGACCAAAGTTGGCCTATATAACATCATGGTCCATCTGAGATTGTTTAATTGACAGACATGTGAAAGACAGTTTACAGAAAATGAAAGACTCGTTGATCCTAGAGAAGACAAACAAATTAAGTGATATATACATTATATTACTGTAAGTGATCCTAGAGAGGAGACAAAGAAATTAAGGGATATTGTTTTAAATTGTACTACTGTAAGTGATCCTAGAGAGGAAACAAACAAATGAAGTGATATATAAATTATATCACTGTAAGTGATCCTAGAGAGGAGAAAAACAAGGTTACTTGAGGTTAGTTAACACAGTGTCCAAAGAAGGGCCAGATGTATACAGAATGGTGTCATCTGCGTAGAGGTGGATCAGAGAATCACCAGCAGCAAGAGCGACATCATTAATGTATACAGAGAAGAGAGTTGGCCCAAGAATTGAACCATGTGGCACCCCCATAGAGACTGCCAGAGGTCCGGACAACTGGCCCTCTGATTTGACACACTGAACTCTATCAGAGAAGTAGTTGGTGAACCAGGCGAGGCAAATCATTTGAGAAACCAAGGCTGTTGAGTCTGCCAATAAGAATGTGGTGATTGACAGAGTCAAAAGCCTTGGCCAGGTCGATAAATACGGCTGCACAGTAATGTCTCTTATTGATGGCGGTTATGATATCGTTTAGGACCTTGAGGGTGGCTGAGGTGCACCCATGATCAGCTCTGAAACCAGATTGCATAGCGGAGAAGGTACGGTGGGATTCAAAATGGTCGGTAATCTGTTTGTTAACTTGGCTTTCAAAGACCTTAGAAAGGCAGGGTAGGATAGATATAGGTCTGTAGCAGTTTGGGTCTAGAGTGTCTCCCCCTTTGAAGAGGGGGATGACCGCGGCAGCTTTCCAATCTTTGTGGATCTCAGATGATACGAAAGAGAGGTTGAACAGCCTAGTGATAGGGGTTGCAACAATTTCGGCAGATCATTTTAGAGAGGGTCCAGATTGTCTAGCCTGGCTGATTTGTCGGGGTCCAGATTTTGCAGCTCTTTCAGAACATCAGCTATCTGGATTTGTTGAAGGAGAAATGGTGGAGGATTGGGCGAGTTGCTGTGTGGAGTGCAGGGCTGTTGACCGAGGTAGAAAGCATGGCCAGCTGGAAAAGCTAGCCTAGCTTTCCTAACTGCCTGTGTATAACTTCCCTGAAAAGTTGCATATCATGGGGGCTATTCAATGCTAATGCAGAACGCCACAGGATGTTTTTGTGCTGGTCAAGGGCTGTCAGGTCTGGAGAAAACCAAGGGCTATATCTGTTCCTGGTTCTACATTTTTTGAAAGTGGCATGCTTATGTAAGATGGCGAGGAAGGCATTTTTAAAGAATGACCAGGCATCGTCTACTGATGGGATGAGGTCAATATCCTTCCAGGATACCCAGGCCAGGTCGATTAGAAAGGCTTGCTTGCAGAAGTGTTTTAGGGAGCATTTGACAGTGATGAGGGGTGGTCGTTAGACAGCAGATCCATTACGGATGCAGGCAATGAGGCAGTGATCGCTGAGATCTTCGTTGAAAGCAGCAGAGGTGTATTTGGAGGGCAGGTTGGTTAGGATGATATCTATGAGGGTGCCCGTGTTTACGGATTTGGGGTTGTACCTGGTGCGTTCATTGATAATTTGTGTGAGATTGAGGGCATCAAGTTTAGATTGTAGGATGGCCGAGGTGTTAAGCATATCCCAGTTTAGGTCACCTAGCAGCACGAGCTCTGAAGATTGATGGGCGGCAATCAGTTCACATATGGTGTCCAGTGCACAGCTGGGGGCAGAGGGTGGTCTATAGCAAGCGGCAACGGTGAGAGACTTGTTTCTGGAAAGGTCGATTTTTAGAAGTAGAAGCTTGAATTGTTTGGGTACAGACCTGGATAGTAAGACAGAACTCTGCAGGCTATCTCTGCAGTAGATTGCAACACCGCCCCCTTTGGCAGTTCTATCTTGTCGGAAAATGTTATAGTTAGGGATGGAAATATCTGGGTTTTTGGTGGTCTTCCTGAGCCAGGATTCAGACACGGCTAGGACATCCGGGTTGGCAGAGTGTGCTAGGGCAGTGAATAAAACAAACTTAGGGAGGAGGCTTATAATGTTAACATGCATGAAACCAAGGCTTTTACGGTTACAGAAGTCAACAAATGATAGCGCTTGGGGAATGGGAGTGGAGCTAGGCACTGCAGGGCCTGGATTAATCTCCACATCACCAGAGGAACAGAGATCTGCTCTTCTAGTACGTTCAGAACAGAGAGTAAAAGGAGCAGATTTCTGGGCACGGTTGAGTAGATTCAAGGCATAATGTACAGACAAAGGTATGGTAGGAGGTGAATACAGTTTGGGTAAACCTGTGCATAGAGTGACGATGAAAGAGATATTGTCTCTAGAAATATCATTTAAACCAGGTGATGTCACTGCATGTGTGGTAGGTGGAACTAAAGTGTTAAATAAGGCGTATTGAGCAGGGCTAAAGGCTCTACAGTGAAATAAGGCAATAATTACTAACCAAAACAGCAATGGACAAGGCATATTGACGTTAGCGAGAGGCATGCGTAGCCGAGTGATCAGAGGAGTCCAGTGAGTGGCTTCAGGCAGCTAGTGGGTCGGGGATAGCAGGCTAGCTGAAGGGCCTTGGAGGGACGTTGCGACGGAAGAAAGTCTGTTCTGGCCCTCTCGTGCTATTACGTTGGCAGACGGATCAGCAGGGCTCCGTGTGGTAAACCAGGCCAATTGACAAAATAGGTGTAGTGGCCAAAGAATTTGTCCAATGGGCCTTTTAAGCTAAGAGTCCGATGTGCTCTGGACAGCTAGCAGGCTAGCGGATGGGCATTCAGGGGACAACGCGATGGCGGAGCCATTTGAGAAAACCCCCTCGGCGAATCACGACTGTGGTCCTGTTGTGATGGGTCCAGGCCAGTTGGCAAAATAGGTATTGTAGCCCAAGGAGTGGCTGATGGACCTCTTTGGCTAGCCAGGAGATGGGCCTAGCAGATGGAGCTCCAGGCTAATTGGTTCTAGCTTCGGGACAGAGACGTTAGCCAGGAGTGGCCACTCGGATAGCAGCTAGCTAGCTGCGATGATCCAGGTGAAAAAAAAAAGGTTCAGAGCTTGTGGTAGGAATTCGGAGATATAGAGAAAAATAAGTCCGATTTGCTCTGGTTTGAGTCGCTGTTACGGGAATTTTCGAATCCCAATGCTAATAATTACCAATCAATAAGCCTTGACTAATCCCCAAGGTTTGTAAAACACTGGGTTAATAATAATTAGGCAAGGACTCAGCTTTCTGCAAAAGGTCTGTACAGTTTATTCAGAGAACGTTCTGCAGTTCATACACAACACATCTATTATATACCAGGCTCCTCATTTACGCACACACATTACACACTAACACTAAGGGAATTTGATTGTTCTTCCCCAGAACTCTCAACACCGTAAATTCTTACCCAGCCGACAGTTTCATATCTCTGAGATTAGGGAAACCTAGAGGGGTACTCCCTCTCAGACCATAAACTCTCAGAGTTGTAGCTAGGTCAGGTCATCCACAGTTTAACATTCCTCTCCTATCCTAGTCAATCTCATGAGACTTATGCTTAACCCCTTAGTTACTCATTCTACAGGCTATATAGATCATATCTCTAAATTCAGGGTAGAATTATTTAATCATTACTCTCAAGCAGGAATTCCTTTAACAGTCGCGCTGTGCAGACTGGCAAGAGTTGTCCATGCTAGAGGTAGCTGATGACCACTAGCAGTGGCTAGCTGACTACTAGCTAATAGCTAGTTAGCTGGCTAGCTGCTGTTGGGATTCCGGTTCAGAAGACGGATCAGCAGGGCTCCTTGTGGTTAACCAGGCCAATTTGCAAACTGGGTATAGTGGCCAAAGAATTTTAAGCTAACCGATGTGCTCTAGACAGCTAGCGGGCCACGGCTAGCTAGTAGCCAGTTAGCTGACTAGCTTTTGATGGGGGTTCCGGTTCTTAAGTATAAAAATAGCAGATCCGTACCACATTGGGTGAGGCGGATTGCAGGAGAGTATATTCAGTCCGTAGATGGAAAGTGATATTAAAATATATACGAAAAAACAAGGAAAAACGATGTTTACACGGGACAGGAAGGGACAAGACTAAAACACACGCCCGACTGCTACGCCATCTTGGAATCAAGATCAAGATCCATCATTGATGGATACAATGGATACAGGATCTCCATTAAAAGCCCAGTGCAGTCAAAAATGTGATTTATATATATTTTCACACTATGAGGTTGGAATAATACTGTAAAATTGTGAAAATGATGATAATGCCTTTTCAGTGTAAGAGCTGTTTGAAAAGATTTTTAGGCCTTCCATGGTGACATCCCAATGCAGTAAATGAGTTAACAAAACAACAAAAAAGTGAGTTCTAAACCTCTCTGCCAATTACAGCTAGTTTTCCATTTTCCCCTCCCCACTCAGACCACTCCCAGACAGTCTTAGCAAAATTCTTGCTTGAGAAATTGCCCTTTGCTAAGAATATATTTTTGTTTCTTTTTGACAATTTTAATGGAAAACATTCACACTAAAGTATTTAATTGTTAACTAGAAATTATTTGATATTGAGATAAAAACGGCTGCATTGGATCAGTGAGCTAGTTTAGGTAGTTTAGTGTCTTTACTGAGAGTATTGTCATAACTCTCCTGTGATGATCTGAAGGATCAGGTTACAGTGGGTCCGCTCTACAGCGTGCTCTCTCTCGTAGAGGGGGAGAGCGGGAAATCGGCTGTTTTATGGCGGTCGTAAAATACGCTGCCTCTATGCTCTGTAGTGTTCGAGGTTGGAATGTAAACTATGGAACACAGAGAGACACTTGGACATCAAAAGTTTGAATAATCTTTGAGAATGTGGGAGTGGTCCCTGGACACTTAAGGGACAGTCATGTTGAGTGTGTTTCATTTGGTGATCTCATGAAGGACAGGAAACACACATTACTGTGTCTCTGGTTGTGTACACTTCTCAATTATGGGGTTTACATCTAAATGTGAAACGTATATGATTACATAA
Source organism: Salmo trutta (assembly GCF_901001165.1). Lineage (NCBI taxonomy): Eukaryota > Metazoa > Chordata > Actinopteri > Salmoniformes > Salmonidae > Salmo > Salmo trutta. The sequence continues at coordinate 73,329 of NW_021822933.1, read as the reverse complement.
GAAACTATTTGTGAAATGATGAAATGTGATGTTAGTCTTCTAAATGAGAGTATGGATTTTCATATAAAGTTTAACTAGTCAGTGGCTACGCCCCCGTGAGTACAGACATTTATATTGGCTTCATGGAATGCCCCTTCTTCCACAGAGATAAAACCACCCGTGACAAAATGTACATTTTGTGCCCGAGAGACCCACGGTAAGCCTGACGTCTCGAATGGTTAAGAAGACCAGAAAACATGAAGCGGTAGCTACATGTTGAAATGGTTGCCAACTCTACAAGAGTCAAAAACTTAAGAACGAGGTCCCCACGTTGAAATGGCTAAGAAATCTATGAACTAAAGAACAATTATTCAGACTGCAGCTGTTTAAATACTTTAGTCTGGTAAACGCTTCCGATCTAAGAACATTTCCGAATGGTACTCTGAAGTATCCATTCTAACAACCTATGACTTTGATCTCTGGTGGACAAACCAGAGGCTCTCTGTCGACGGACTATACAGCAGATGGATTGGCAATCGCAGAGAGGGACAACAAAGGCAGACACTCGTAAATATATAAATTGCAATTTCTTTTCGAATGAGTGGTTGTTTATGATCAAAATATTAGCAATTTCTATGTATGTAGTGAATCCACTCTGAGTGTCCCACTCTTGAACTACCCCACCCATTTCCTTTGTCTACCAAGCCGTCATATCAGCTTAGCCTACTAGGGACTTTCCTTTCATGATAGTAACCAATGTATGACCCATGTGTGTGTGTGTTTATGTAATTCTGTGATTGATTAAGTTAGTTAGTAAATAAATAATTAAGACAATTTGTATATTGCTGATTCATGATTCTATGCTAGGGTTCGTGCAGATATCCAAGGGTTTGTGACGTTCAGTAATGAGACCGATGAGGTAAAATTAATTAATAAGCGACTGTTTTGATAAGATATGAAAATATCTGAAGAGTTATATTCTGAAATTGACACTCTATAAACAACCTTTTTCCATGGTGCCCCGACTTCCTAGTTAATTAAAGTTACATGATTAGTTTAACCACGTAATTAAATTACACATAGAGAATTGATTTCATAATATACAGTCATCACATTTAATTATAGTCAACGACACGACAGTACACTATAGGGCACAGGGAGCCAGTCTCTTCACTACTACTACTACCACACGCACGTGTAACCGATGTGAAATGGCTAGCTAGTTAGCGGTGGTGCGCGCTAATTGCGTTTCAGTCGGTGATGTCACTTGCTCTGAGACCTTGAAGTAGTTGTTCCCCTTGCTCTGCAACAATGCTTTGTGGGTGTCAGTTGTTGATGTGTGCAGAGGGTCCCTGGTTTGAGCCCAGGCAGGGGCGAGGAGAGGGACGGAAGCTAAACTGTTACACACGCACACACAGGCACAGGCACATACACACACGCACAGAAACATGCAGTCAGCCATAGTCTAAATCTGCCACTCCACAGGCGAGGGCCCCAACAATTTCATAAAGCTTTTTTTATTCATTTGTCAATGAGCGTGTGTGTGTGTGTGTGTGTGTGTGTGTGTGTGTGTGTGTGTGTGTGTGTGTGTGTGTGTGTGGTGTGTGTGTTGTTTGTGTCAAGCATGTGTTTCCATTAAAAATCACTAAGGGGCGTCATTGGGTTACTAAATGCCCAACGTTGCCATTCTTCAACTGCTATGTATCCGTTGCACCATTAGGGGGGGGGGGCAGAGTTTCGTTCTAGAGGATGGGGGGGGGGGGGGGAGGGGGGTGGCAGAGTTTCGTTCTAGAGGGTGGGGGGGAGAGTCGGATGACAGACAGTAATAACAAAATAGTCTGGTACTCGACGATCTATTACATGTGTTTGCTCAATGTGTAGCTTATTGTTCTCCCTTTTTCCTGAAGCTCCTTTATCTCAGTTAGGCCCTATGTCAGAGTCAGCTGATTGGAACAAAAGACTGTACGCGTGCTTGCCTGTGAATTTGTGGCTTATGTGTTCCCCTAGTCTTGTCACTAAGGCGTGTGACCTCATAAGCCTACTCAGCTTGCCCTAACCTGCAGGCTTAGGCTACTATTTTACTTCTTATTTATCTCGTAAACGTATTGTCTATAATTCTAAGGAGTATAGATATTTCAATCGAAAACCGACATTCTTAATGTATTTGGGATACATTTTATAGACCACTGTTAATTTCAAGTGTAACAGTATAGCTTCCGTCCCTCTCCTCAACCTGGACTTGAACCAGGGACCTTCTGCACACATCAACAACTGACACCCACGAAGCATCGTTACCCATCGCGCCACAAACACCACGGCCCTTGCAGAGCTACTTCATGTCTCAGAGCGAGTGACGTCACCCGATTGAACCGCTATTAGCGCGCACCACCGCTAACTAACTAGCCATTTCGCATCCGTTACACACGCTGTAGAATACTTTCTTTATTTCAAAGTTGAACGTTATTTTTTTTACTTTTCTGACGAGAACAAACAGACGGCATTGAAGATCGTAAAAGTAGCCTAGAGAAAAATAAGAGATAGAAATAGTACGTTTCCTAGTTGGCTGCAACATATTCACCCTTTCAGACAGTTCAAATAATTTGCTTGATCACAGAGTGTTGTAGTCAGTTTGACTGATCGCCTCTGTCATTGCACAGTGAGAAATGATGATCATTGAAATCCATTGACATAATAATGAAACTGCTGACAGAAAGCTCGTTCCCGCGTCTGGCTTTCTCGCGGGCGTCCCGGAGTAGCTGTTACCTGAATTGCACCTGCAGGCGTCACATCCACTTGTCACACACATACCCACATTCACACACGGTTCCAGTGGGCGCGCATCTCTCTCACACACACTCTCCACTCGATAGAGATCGGATTCCACCAATGTATCGCGGACGACTCCGGCGAATCGTTGTTAACGTGCGCGCCTCACACATATTAGGTCGGCTCACACCTTCTCTTCCGTGACTTTGATGGGGACTTGGACAACAGGGAGGGAAAATGCCTGTGATGAAAGGATTACTTGCGCCGCAGAACACGTTTCTGGACACCATAGCCACACGGTTTGACGGCACACGTAAGTTTGTTCTCTTTCTCTTTGATGCTTAATGGGACCTTAACCTATATCCTCAGTTAGGCTATTCGTTCAGTCCCAACCCGTTTGTTGCACTTGCTTTCTAAGATTTAGATTTATGGATATTGCTAAATCAATTGGTTGGAATACGGCTTTTAGTCATAATATGTCCATTTCTTCCAAAACAGCCAGTGAAATCAAATCACAAAGTAAGTGTAGAGCAAGTTAATGCAGGTAGGATATATTTTGAAAAGTAATTTTTCTCTTCAACATGGAATAGCCTATGTTTAGTTGCTCATGGTGCCCAGGGCTATATGCTATATCTGTGTGGTCTGTGCTATAGCCTAGTTAAAATACTTGTTCAATTTGTTGGCACAGAACAGTTTTTAGACACTTTAGAATGGACATGGGCGCGAGCGCTAACCTATTGGTCTAACTCGCGCAGCAAAGTTCAGCACCACGGACAGCGAATCACCCTCACTAGAATTTACCCTTTTTAAACATTTTCTTTATTTCACCTTTATTTAACCAGGTAGGCTAGTTGAGAACAAGTTCTCATTTACAACTGCGACCTGGCCAAGATAAAGCAAAGCAGTGCAACACAAACAACAACACAGAGTTACACGTGGAATAAACCGTTTTTGACGCGCACAGACTCAAGCTCCTAAACAACAATAATTTAAGGTTACATTTATAGACCTAGAGAATAGTCTACTTTGTAAGTAAGTTAACAAATATCCTTGTTCCAATATGACACATTTTACCAACAGTCATTAATCCATACCCAAAAACAGTTGTGATAGTGATATATTCAGACAAACACATTAAGTCAAATGAACATTTCTTATTTCCGCTCTCTGACTGCCAAGTCCCGCGGCGAAGCTCTGACAGTACCAGTCGCATCTATCCAAATGAATTAATTGGTCGGCGGCACCTACAGCAGGTGGGTTCGCTTCCCTAGGCAGATGCACACGCAGGGCTCTTTAGAACGGCCGCTTTTCTCTCTTTATCTCGAAAAGCAACTCATTTGCAGTCACGGACCAGGGTGTTGATATAACCAACCTTTGTTTCCGAGAAGTCTGTTACATTTACATTTTACATTTTAGTCATTTAGCAGACGCTCTTATCCAGAGCGACTTACAGTAGTGAATGCATACATTTCATACATTTAATTTCATGCATTTTTTTTGTTGTACTGTTAGTTTAGAGTGCAGTTTAATGTTGCTTGTTCTACTGCATTAACTCTACAATTAGTCTGGGCCAGAAGTAGCCTGGTCCCAGATATGTTTCTGCTCTCTTGACATCTCCTTATGGAATTGTCATACCATGTCATATTCGGACCAAGTGTTTTCGAATCTTTAACTGGTCACAGAAACGAGATGGCGCTCACTTTGGGTAGCCTAGACTAACAAGGTTAGGCCTATACTGTTGGCGTATTTATTATTATTTAGTGTGTCTCAGCATTGCTCGTTTCAAGACACCCTAATAATAACACTCAATCTTAACTGATTTACAATCTTCTTCAGTGGTGGCTCCCACTTTGGCTTACTGTAATTGGTCAAAACCAGACAGGCTTATATAGGTAGCCTGCTACGGTATGCCTCCTTTTCCTGGAAGGAACAAGTTGTTTTTCATTGCTCTAATTCTGCTGTGTGAGTTGATAAATTACTCTAACTCTTATGGCGTTACCGCGGACTACAATAGTCCATACCGCTTTATTCCAGACTTCATAAACAAATAGCCCGGGCGATTGAGTGTCACACCATGCTGCGGATATGGAGGGTAGGATAGATTTGAAGCTGTTTCAGAGGGACAGCAGGTAGCTACGTCCATGTCCCAAACGTCACCCTGGTCCTTTATTATATTGCACTATAAAGGGAATAGGGTGCCATTTGGGACGCACACAATCCCACATCTTAATGGTCCCGCTATGGAATTGAGGCTTAATAACCAATACAGTACTGCAGTGAGCTTCACCACAGCACCCCAATGAATACACCACTGTCCTTGAGCGGCAGCAGCCAGGAACCTGGTATTAACAGGGGTTTGAACTGGACAGGGAAAAATGGAAGCAGTGGAGCCTGACCAGACAAATTGGGTCTGATGGCTGGTGCCCTGGTCTGACCAGAGATGTGGGCCCAGATGAACAGGAAGAGGAAAGAACTGTCAACTGGCTGACATTGTTTGGATTGGCCCCTATAGAGATGTCTTCATTGAAAATAATGGACTCAACCTTGTAACGATATGCGACAGGACAGGTGTCCCCTACAGGTTCTACTAAGTGTCCTCAGATTGTATGTACATGTAACAGCTGGTTTACACCTGGGGCTGCAGAAGATAATTGGTGAACATTGTTGTTTTCATGTCAAGACTTCCAGTTGACTCTAATAGTTCAAACTTCATTTAGTTGATTTTGAGACAAAACCTGCCAACTGAGGATCTGACTCAGGATCTGACATGACCACACGTGCGCGTGTGTGTGTGTGTGTGTGTGCATGTGTGTGTGCGAGTGTGTGTGTGTGAGCACGCAAAATTGGAACCAGGGGACATTGAAAAGGCCATCTCATGAATAGAGCCCTCTCCATGGGTGCTAGTGTACGTCTAGCTGGTACATCATAAGAAAATATCAACCATCATTTGACATCATGATCATAATCCAGTCAAGTTTTGGGATATGTTATGTCATTTCAGTTACACACTGTGTACAATAGGCGTACACACTGTGTACAATATGACTACACACTGTGTACAATAAGTCTACACACTGTGTACAATAGGCCTACACAATGTGTACAATATGACTACACACTGTGTACAATAAGCCTACACACTGTGTACAATAGGCGTACACACTGTGTACAATATGACTACACACTGTGTACAATATGACTACACACTGTGTACAATAAGCCTACACACTGTGTACAATAGGCCTACACACTGTGTACAATAGGCCTACACTGTGTACAATATGACTACACACTGTGTACAATAGGCCTACACACTGTGTACAATAGGCCTACACTGTGTACAATAGGCCTACACACTGTGTACAATAGGACTACACACTGTGTACAATATGACTACACACTGTTGTCACGTTCATCGTAAGAAGGAGACCAAGGTGCAGCGTGGTAGGCGAACATTTTCCCTTTATTCAAAAATGAACACCGTCAAAACAAAAACAATAAAGCACAAACGAAACATGAAGTAAATGGTGTGCTCACAGGCAACTAACGAAAAAACAAGATCCCACAAAAACCCAGTGGGAAAAGGCTGCCTAAATATGATCCCCAATCAGAGACAACGAAAGACAGCTGTCTCTGATTGGGAACCATATCAGGCCAACATAGAAATGCATGATCTAGAATGCCCACCCAAATCACACCCTGACCTAACCAAATAGAGAAATAAAAGTGCTCTCTACGGTCAAGGCGTGACAACTGTGTACAATATGACTACACACTGTGTACAATATGACTACACACGGTGTACAATATGACTACACAATATGTACAATATGACTACACACTGTGTACAATATGACTACACAATATGCACAATATGACTATACACTGTGTACAATATGACTACACACTGTGTACAATATGACTACACACTGTGTACAATATGACTACACACTGTGTACAATAGCACTCCAACTTGACATGTAACTTCAGTGGTTAACATTGGAGATAGTTAATTGCCTAAATTGTTTACCCAAACTCCTAGTAGAATGCTGTGTAATATTTCCCATCGTGCTCTTCTGTCACGACCGTTCTGCAGACTGCTATTTTTCCGCTCTCAGCAACACCAGGCAGGTAATTACAGCTAAGCACTGACACACTTTCTCATGTAGGTGTGTGAGTATATGTGTGTCGGCTGTGGTACAGGCACAGCGCCTGTGTGTCTGTACTTTTATGTGTGTGTGTGTGTGTGTGTGTGTCTATATTGGTGTGTGTGTTTCTATATGTGTATGTGTGTGTGTCTATATGTGTATGTGTGTTTGTGTGTGTGTGTGAGTCTATATGTGTGTGTGTGTTTGTGTGGGTGTGTGTGTCTATATGTGTATGTGTGTGTGTCCAAATGTGTGTTTGTGTGGGTGTGTGTGTCTATATGTGTATGTGCGTGTCTATATGTGTCTGTGTCTGTGTGTTTGTGTGTCTATATGTGTGTGTGTGTGTGTCTTTACGTGTGTGTGTTATGAGAAGAGAGCAGGCAAGTCCCATCCATTGATGAACTTTTCTTTAAAGAAACATCTCTAATTGAGCCGTTGGAAGATTCGACGGAGGATTAGAGGAGGACAGTAAATGAGTGTTTAAAGCTGGCACAGGTCTGGCTCAGGTCTGGCTCAGGTCTGGCACAGGTCTGGCTCAGGTCTGGCTCAGGTTTGGTTCAGGTCTGGCTCAGGTTTGGCACAGGTCTGGCTCAGGTCTAGCTCAGGTCTGGCTCAGGTCTGGCACAGGTCTGGCTCAGGTTTGGCTCAGGTTTGGCTCAGGTCTGGCTCAGGTCTGGCTCAGGTTTGGCTCAGGTCTAGCTCAGGTCTGGCACAGGTCTGGCTCAGGTCTAGCTCAGGTCTGGCACAGGTCTGGCTCAGGTCTGGCTCAGGTCTAGCTCAGGTCTAGCTCAGGTCTGGCACAGGTCTGGCTCAGGTCTGGCTCAGGTTTGGTTCAGGTCTGAGTGACAATAGAGAGCTGTCACATAAAGCACGGTTACAGATTAATATAATAGTTTGTTTAAAACGTTTACAAGCTTTGCGAGAAGGATGATTCCCTAATAATCCTGTTTACATGCACCCGTAATGGGTCAGCGGTCAAACGACCTCCACTCATCACTGTCAAACGCTCCCTGAAACATTTCAACGAGCAAGATTTTCTAATCGACCTGGCCCGGGTATCCTGGAAGGATATTGACCTCATCCCGTCAGTAGAGGATGCCTGGTTATTTTTTAAAAATGCCTTCCTCACCATCTTAAATAAGCATGCCCCTTTCAAGAAATTTAGAACCAGGAACAGATATAGCCCTTGGTTCTCCCCAGACCTGACTGCCCTTAACCAACACAAAAATATCCTGTGGCGTTCTGCATTAGCATCGAACTGCCCCCGCAATATGCAGCTTTTCAGGGAAGTTAGAAACCAATACACACAGGCAGTTAGAAACGCCAAGGCTAGCTTTTTCAAACAGAAATTTGCTTCCTGCAACTCAAACTCTAAAAAGTTCTGGGACATTGTAAAGTCCTTGGAGAATAAGAACACCTCCTCCCAACTGCCCACTGCACTGAGGATAGGAAACTCTGTCACCACCGATAAGCCCACTATAATTGAGAATTTCAATAAGCATTTTTCTACGGCTGGCCATGCTTTCCACCTAACTACCCCTACTGCATTCAACAGCACTGCACCCCCCACAGCTACTCGCCCAAGCCTCCCCCATTTCTCCTTCTCCCAAATCCATTCAGCTGATGTTCTGAAAGAGCTGCAAAATCTGGACCCCTACAAATCAGCTGGGCTTGACAATCTGGACCCTTTCTTTCTAAAATTATCTGCCGAAATTATTGCAACCCCTATTACTAGCCTGTTCAACCTCTCTTTCGTGTCGTCTGAGATTCCCATAGATTGGAAAGCAGCTGCTGTCATCCCCCTCTTCAAAGGAGGTGACACTCTTGACCCAAATTGCTACAGACCTATATCCATCCTACCCTGCCTTTCTAAGGTCTTCGAAAGCCAAGTTAACAAACAGATTACCGACCATCTCGAATCCCACCGCACCCTCTCCGCTATGCAATCTGGTTTCAGAGCTGGTCATGGGTGCACCTCAGCCACGCTCAAGGTCCTAAACGACATCGTAACCGCCATCGATAAGAAACAATACTGTGCTGCCGTATTCATTGACCTGGCCAAAGCTTTTGACTCTGTTAATCACCACATCCTCATCGGCAGACTGGTGAACCAAACGATTGCGTCGCCTGGTTCACCAACTACTTCTCTGACAGAGTTCAGTGTGTCAAATCGGAGGGCCTACTGTCCGGACCTCTGGCAGGCTCTATGGGGGTACCACAGGGTTCAATTCTTGGGCCAACTCTTTTCTCTGTATACATCAATGATGTCGCTCTTGCTGCTGGTGAATCTCTGATCCACCTCTACGCAGACAACACCATTCTGTATACTTCTGGCCCTTCTTTGGACACTGTGTTAACAACCCTCCAGACGAGCTTCAATGCCATTCAACTCTCCTTCGTTGGTCTCCAACTGCTACTAAACACAAGTTAAAGTAAATGCATGCTCTTCAACCGATCGCTGCCTGCACCTGCCCGCCTGTCCAGCATCACTTCTCTGGACGGTTCTAACTTAGAATTTGTGGAGAACTACAAATACCTAGGTGTCTGGTTAGACTGTAAACTCTCCTTCCAGACTCACATCAATCATGTCCAATCCAAAGTTAAATCTAGAATTGGCTTCCTATTTCGCAACAAAGCATCCTTCACTCATGCTGCCAAACATACCCTCGTAAAACTGACCATCCTACCAATCCTCGACTTCGGCGATGTCATTTACAAAATAGCCTCCAATACCCTACTCAACAAGCTGGATGCAGTCTATCACAGTGCCATCCGTTTTGTCACCAAAGCCCCATATACTACCCACCACTGCGACCTGTACGCTCTCGTTGGCTGGCCTTCGCTTCATAATCGTCGCCAAACACATTGGCTCCAGGTCATCTACAAGACCCTGCTAGGTAAAGTCCCCCCTTATCTCTGCTCACTGGTCACCATAGCAGCACACACCTGTAGCACGCGCTCCAGCAGGTATATCTCTTTGGTCACCCCTAAAGCCAACTCCTCCTTTGGTCGTCTCTCCTTCCAGTTCTCTGCTGCCAATGACTGGAACGAACTACAAAAATCTCTGAAACTGGAAACACTTATCTCCCTCACTAGCTTTAAGCACCAGCTGTCAGAGCAGCTCACAGATTACTGCACCTGTACATAGCCCATCTATAATTTAGGCCAAACTACTACCTCTTCCCCTACTGTATTTATTTACTTTATTTATTTTGCTCCTTTGCACCATATTATTTATATTTTAACTTTGAACTTTCTTCAAACTACAAATCTACCATTCTAGTGTTTTACTTGCTATACTTTATTTACTTTGCCACCATGGCCTTTTTTTTGCCTTTACCTCCCTTACCTCACCTCATTTGCTCACATTGTATATAGTCTTATTTTTTTTCTACTGCATCATTGATTGTATGTTGTTTTACTCCATGTGTAACTCTGTGTTTTTGTATGTTGTCGAACTGCTTTGCTTTATCTTGGCCAGGTCGCAATTGTAAATGAGAACTTGTTCTCAACTTGCCTACCTGGTTAAATAAAGGTGAAATAGATAAATAAAAAAAATAAAAAAATAAAAAAACATGGACACATCTGAAATCAGGCAACCTGGTGGGACTTTTGATAAAGCTGTAAAATCGTCAATCAAACTAAACGTTCTACCACAGTGACCATGTTGTTTTTGCGAAGTCTATTTGATTGTGTGTTCGGACAGTTTGTATAAGAAAACTATTTCTAAGATGCATACTTTCAGTTTTTCCAAGCTCACTTCACTCGTGCATAAAAGGGAGGCTTGCGCTAATGGTGCTGGCACATGTGCAGATCAAAGACACCGCTGGAACGCCGACTAAACTGTTTCAAATTAAATGGCGTAATAATTAGAAAGATTGCTCAGAATACCAAGTGTTCTAATCGGCGTATGCTTGCTTTGATTTTGACCTTACGCCGATTAAGATAAACACAGTAAGGTGTTTACATGACTAATGCCATACACAGCCTGCTGCCATAATCAGTTTAATATCAAATTATTAGTGTGCATGTGAACGTACTCATAGAGATCACAGTGGTTCACCTCTCTGTGAAGTGGAACGGTACTGTGTGATGTTATGGCTGCATCCCAAATGAAACCCTATTCCCTTTATAGTGCACTACTTTTGTCCAGAGCTGCATGGTCCCTGGACAAAAGTTGTGCGTTATATAGGGAATACAGTACCATTTGAGAGGGAACCTATGCCTCTAAGTATTGACCTCTGACCTCATGATAACTCTCTGAGGTAATTATGAAGTTTGAAAACTTTAAAACAATCTTCTCAGTGGTATCCTTCCAGTGGAGGCTGGTGGGAGGAGCTATAGAAGGACGGGCTCATTGTAATGGCTGGAATGGAGTAAATGTAGCAGAGTCATACATATGGTTTCCATGTTTGATGTGTTCAATACCGTTCCATATATACCATTCTAGCCATTACAATGAGCAATCCCCCCTAAAGCGCCTACCACCAGCCTCCACTGTATTCGTCCCACTTTAATGTGATTAGTTTGACCCAAGTCACACCTTGAAACACTATGAATGAACATTACGTTGTTATTACACATTTCTTACACTTGTATTGCTTTGTGTATATGAAAGACACCTAGAATGGTGACGACACAAGTGACACAAGTGAGTGCAATGGCAGTAAGAAACAACATGGGTCAAAGAAGGCTGTTAAGGAGACACCCTTGGGAGACACTGTCAGCACTCAGCCGTTGGCCTCATTCTAAGATGACAATAGAGTACGGCAACTGAACATTTAAATGGGGAGTCTCCTCTGTTTGTTCTAGGAACTTCAGGAACTTCCATAGAAATGTGGCTTCTTCCTAGAGCTCTGGAGTCCTGTCTGTCACCATGGACATTCCGCTTTGGTAACGAGCCTAATTAGTGCAATTCGGAATCCTAATCATCATCTCTAATGGAGTGTTGAAAATTATCATCAAATGGGGTTTCACTAACGCAAGTCTGGGCCGAGACCCACTCAGCCATTTTTAGACTTTATTAATTGTTCGCGAGGTGAATAGAGAGAAGGAGCGAGAGCGGGAGAAGGAGAATGAGAAAGACAGATAAGGGAGAAGGAGATAATGAGAAAGACAGAGAAGGGGGAAGAAGATAATTAGAAAGAGAGAGAAGGGGGGAAGACAGGGAAAGAAAATGGATTCAAAATAGGAGGAATGGATTCGATAGGTAGTGAGAGCGAGGAGAGAGGGAGGTTCTGATGAGGCAGAGAGGAAGTCGGATAGTCATAGAGAGGGGAGAGAGGGGAATCCAGAGAGAGAAAGAGTGAGAGAAACAGAGAGAGAGAGGCAACTTCCTTACAAATGACAGGAACTGATCAAATGTAATGTTTCTAGTGATATGAGCCAGTTGGATTTGATGATAGAGAGGAAAACTACAGTATGATTAAAGCTGAGGTGTTGTCTAATGATTTGCGCTCTTCAATTACTCAGCATGAGAGGATTCTACTTGAAAGAGCTGTGTGTGTATGTGTGCATATTTTGGATTGTGTTATCGCATCTCCCTCAAGATAGATTTTGTACTGTGATAATGGATTAGTGAAGGGGATTGTGTTATCGCATCTCCCTCAAGATAGATTTTGTACTGTGATAATGGATTAGTGAAGGGGATTGTGTTATCGCATCTCCCTCAAGATAGATTTTGTACTGTGATAATGGATTAGTGAAGGGGATTGTGTTATCGCATCTCCCTCAAGATAGATTTTGTACTGTGATAATGGATTAGTGAAGGGGATTGTGTTATCGCATCTCCCTCAAGATAGATTTTGTACTGTGATAATGGATTAGTGAAGGGGATTGTGTTATCGCATCTCCCTCAAGATAGATTTTGTACTGTGATAATGGATTAGTGAAGGGGATTGTGTTATCGCATCTCCCTCAAGATAGATTTTGTACTGTGATAATGGATTAGTGAAGGGGATTGTGTTATCGCATCTCCCTCAAGATAGATTTTGTACTGTGATAATGGATTAGTGAAGGGGATTGTGTTATCGCATCTCCCTCAAGATAGATTTTGTACTGTGATAATGGATTAGTGAAGGGGATTGTGTTATCGCATCTCCCTCAAGATAGATTTTGTACTGTGATAATGGATTAGTGAAGGGGATTGTGTTATCGCATCTCCCTCAAGATAGATTTTGTACTGTGATAATGGATTAGTGAAGAGGATTGTGTTATCGCATCTCCCTCAAGATAGATTTTGTACTGTGATAATGGATTAGTGAAGGGGATTGTGTTATCGTATCTCCCTCAAGATAGATTTTGTACTGTGATAATGGATTAGTGAAGAGGATTGAAATCATCATGAATGGGGATGATCACCTGATCAGCTGGAAATGAGTAAGCTACCCTCCAGAATGTCTGTACTAACATTGATTACCCTGATTATCATTGATTATCATTCATATTGATTACCCTGGTTAGCTTTGTGTGACTGTAGTAGAATCAACTGTTGTTTCTATTTGACTGTAGTATGGTTACCTTGGTGTGACTGTAAGCTTGGTTACTTTAGTTGGACTGTAGCCTTGGTTACCTTGGTGTGACTGTAATCTTGGTTACTTTGGTTGGACTGTAGCCTTGGTTACCTTGGTGTGACTGTAAGCTTGGTTACTTTGGTTGGACTGTAGCCTTGGTTAACTGGTGTGACTGTAATCTTGGTTACTTTGGTTGGACTGTAGCCTTGGTTAACTGGTGTGACTGTAAGCTTGGTTACTTTGGTTTTACTGTAGCCTTGGTTAACTGGTGTGACTGTAATCTTGGTTACTTTGGTTTGACTGTAGCCTTGGTTAACTGGTGTGACTGTAACCGAGGTTACTTTGGTTGGACTGTAGCCTTGGTTAACTGGTGTGACTGTAATCTTGGTTACTTTGGTTTGACTGTAGCCTTGGTTAACTGGTGTGACTGTAATCTTGGTTACTTTGGTTGGACTGTAGCCTTGGTTAACTGGTGTGACTGTAACCGAGGTTACTTTGGTTTGACTGTAGCCTTGGTTAACTGGTGTGACTGTAACCGACGTTACTTTGGTTGGACTGTAGCCTTGGTTAACTGGTGTGACTGTAACCGAGGTTACTTTGGTTTGACTGTAGCCTTGGTTAACTGGTGTGACTGTAAGCTTGGTTACTTTGGTTTGACTGTAGCCTTGGTTAACTGGTGTGACTGTAATCTTGGTTACTTTGGTTTGACTGTAGCCTTGGTTAACTTGGTGTGACTGTAACCGAGGTTACTTTGGTTGGACTGTAGCCTTGGTTAACTGGTGTGACTGTAATCTTGGTTACTTTGGTTGGACTGTAGCCTTGGTTAACTGGTGTGACTCTAATCTTGGTTACTTTGGTTGGACTGTAGCCTTGGTTAACTGGTGTGACTGTAACCGAGGTTACTTTGGTTTGACTGTAGCCTTGGTTAACTGGAGTGACTGTAATCTTGGTTACTTTGGTTGGACTGTGGCCTTGGTTAACTGGTGTGACTGTAACCGACGTTACTTTGGTTGGACTGTAGCCTTGGTTAACTGGTGTGACTGTAACCGAGGTTACTTTGGTTGGACTGTAGCCTTGGTTAACTGGTGTGACTGTAACCGAGGTTACTTTGGTTTGACTGTAGCCTTGGTTAACTGGTGTGACTGTAACCGAGGTTACTTTGGTTTGACTGTAGCCTTGGTTAACTGGAGTGACTGTAATCTTGGTTACTTTGGTTGGACTGTAGCCTTGGTTAACTGGTGTGACTGTAATCTTGGTTACTTTGGTTGGACTGTAGCCTTGGTTAACTGGTGTGACTGTAACTGAGGTTACTTTGGTTGGACTGTAGCCTTGGTTAACTGGAGTGACTGTAACCGAGGTTACTTTGGTTGGACTGTGGCCTTGGTTAATTGGTGTGACTGTAACCGAGGTTACTTTGGTTGACCTCGCCTAACACTGCTAGTGTGCGCTGTCTTTTGCTCAGATGGATGAATGTGATGGAAGCCTCCAAAATGTCTTCTCCTCCTCAACTCTATTTCCACTCCCTCTGTTTAGACCTCTCTCTCTCTCTCCCTTCCCTCCCTCTCTCCTCTTGTCCATCCATTCATCTCTCCCTACAGCTCTCTTTGTCCTTCTGTCTCTCACTGTCACTCTCTCCTTCTCTCCATCTCACTATCTATCCCTTTCTACCCCACACTCATTCACCTCACAAATCACAAGCATTCTGTAAATAGCTGAGGTATTTGGTGTTCAGAATGGGATAGGGGTGTCAAGGAGGGGTGTGTGTGTATGTATCTGTGTTTCTGTGTGTGTATTATAAAACTAAAATCTGGGGCAGAGTGGAGTAGAACTTGGTTGAGAACCCCCCCACCTTGTACAGAAGAGTATTGGGAACGAGGTACTGCATACCTGATGCTGTGCTTTGTAACTCAGATTCCCCTGTGCTGACCCACCTAGCAGTGAGCTGAGGAATGACTTTGGACCTGGGATATGACATGGGTGTGTGTGTGTTTGTGACTGTGTGTGTGTGTGTTTGGGACTGTGTGTGTGTGTGTGTGTGTGTGTGAGACTGTGTGTGTGACTGTGTGTGTGTGTGTGCTTGTATGTGTGTCTGTACGGGGGATCTCCTTTTAGCACAAGGCAGACTGCTTGTTTCTATTTTTCTCTCTAGGAGAACATGTCCCTGAGCTGTAGTGTAGGATCAATTTGACCTGACCTCTTTCCTAAGTGCGTTTTCTTGACAAATTGGACAGA
>NW_021822933.1:35192-52692 GCF_901001165.1 Salmo trutta | reverse complement strand
TTTCACATCAGTATTTTATCAGCAACATCAATATGTCTGAATCACTTACATACCACCATCAAGATTAGTTGCTCGTATACTTTTCAGGCAAAGATTACATGGACACTTATTTGACATGTGCATTAAGGTCTAATAACATGTGGAAATCTTACAGAATGGACCTTTAAGTGATGGGCAATGGGCATTTCCTGGTTGCTATTTCTGCAGTGTTCCTATTTAGACCAGTATAGATGGATGGAGGGAGGGAGGGAAGGAAGGAAGGCCCTGCTGTCATTGCTTAACACTCATTACTTAACACACACATGAAACTTTAATAACACTCAGATCGGGTGGCAGCGCTCTCTCTCTCGCTCTTTCTCTCTCTGTCTGTCTCCCTCTCTCGCTCTCTTTATTTCTCTCTCTCCCCTCATTACCTTCTCAGATTCTCCCCATTCTCTCGCTTACTTTCCCTCTCATTCCCTCTCTCATTCTATCTCTCATTCTATCTCTCATTCCCTCTAAACTGAATCATGAAAGGTGGAATAGTAAATGTAGGTTTCCCTCTGTCTTTGCCTGTGAGAGGGAGTGCTGCAACTGTTCATACACAATCAGTGTGTTTCATGGTGAAGATCTCTCTCTTAGGGAGAAACAGAGAGAATTGGTATTGAGACATTACCAGCAGGGAGATTTAGACGAGAGGGAGAGAGATAGCAACAGAGAGAGAGAGAGAGAGAGAGAGAGAGAGAGAGCGCAATCAAGTGCTCAGCAGGAATTTCATTTTTCATACTACATACATTACATGCTATTCATATTTCATACAGTTTATTACATACTATTCATACTACATACCGTAGATTACATACTATTTATACTACATACCGTAGATTACATACTATTCATACTGCATACCGTACATTACATACTATTCATATTTCATACAGTTTATTACATACCATTCATACTACATACTGTAGATTACATACTATTCATACTGCATACCGTACATTACATACTATTCATACTACATACAGTACATTACATACTATTCATATTACATACAGTACATTACATACTATTCATACTACATACAGTACATTACATACTATTCATATTACATACATTACATACTATTCATACTACATACATTACATACTATTCATACTACATACAGTACATTACATACTATTCATACTACATACTGTACATTACATACTAATTCATACTACATACAGTACATTACATACTATTCATATTACATACAGTATATTTGTAAGTCGCTCTGGAAAAGAGCGTCTGCTAAATGACGTAAATGTAAATGTACATACATGACATACTATTCATACTACATACAGTACATGACATACTATTCATACTACATACAGTACATTACATACTCTTCATATTACATACAGTACATTACATAGTATTCATACTACATACTACATACAGTAATACATACAGTACATACTATTCATACAGTACATACTATTCATACTGCATACCGTAGATGACATACTATTCATACTGCATACCGTACATTACATACTATTCATACTACATACATTACATACTATTCATACTACATACATTACATACTATTCATACTACATACTGTACATTACATACTATTCATACTACATACAGTACATTACATACTATTCATATTACATACAGTATATTTGTAAGTCGCTCTGGATAAGAGTGTCTGCTAAATGACGTAAATGTAAATGTACATACATGACATACTATTCATACTACATACAGTACATTACATACTATTCATACTACATACATTACATACTATTCATACTACATACAGTACATTACATACTATTCATTTGACATACAGTGCATTACATACTATTCATACTACATACTGTACATTACATACTATTCATACTACATACAGTACATTACATACTATTCATATTACATACAGTATATTACATACTATTGATAATACATAAAGTACATTACATACTATTCATACTACATACATTGCATACTATTCATACTACATACAGTACGTGACATACTATTCTTGACAGAGAGCACATTCACACAGTCTCTAAAGCACACAGACTAACATATTGTATACACTTCACACACACATATGCCCACACTTACACACTAGACTACACACATATACAATTTTCACCTCAATTTCTCAGATTTACCATTATTTACCAAGATTGCATCATTCTTACAGAGATCCCCTGACTTAGATGTTGGTTCATTTAATAAATCTTCTTCAGGATCGGTGGGTCCCCTGCGGGATGGTTGAGCTAACGTAGGCTAATGTGATTAGCATGAGGTTGTAAGTAACAAGAACATTTCCCAGGACATAGACATATCTGATATTGGCAGAAAGCTTAAATTCTTGTTAATCTAACTGCACTGTCCAATTTACAGTAGCTATTACAGTGGAAAAATACCATGCTATTGTTTGAGGAGAGTGCACAGTTTTGAACATGAAAAGTTATTAATAAACACATTTGGCATATTTGTGCAGTCTTGATACAAAATGTTGAACCGAAATGCAATGGTTCATTGGATCAGGATTTGGGTATGCCATTTTAGGAGAAAATTTGAAAAAAAGAGGCCGATCTTAAACTGTCCTTGGGGCATAGTGTGCCTGGGGAATAGTGTGCCTGGGGAATAGTGTGCCTGGGGAATAGTGTGCCTGGGGCATAGTGTGCCTGGGGCATAGTGTGCCTGGGGAATAGTGTGCCTGGGGAATAGTGTGCCTGGGGCATAGTGTGCCTGGGGAATAGTGTGCCTGGGGAATAGTGTGCCTGGGGAATAGTGTGCAAGAACACACAGATACACCTACAGAACTCCTGCTAGGTTTTTAGGGAATGTGTGTTTGACTGCTTTCATCTATCTGTATTATACTGTACATATCTGCATGCTTCAAAGAATAATCTGTTACATAACTTGATTTGTAATGTGATTATAATGTGTTTTGATGTGTAATGTGATTATATAATGTGTCTTGATTTGTAATGTGATTATAATGTGCCTTGATTTGTAATGTGATTATAATGTGCCTTGATTTGTAATGTGATTATAATGTGTTTTGTCTGAATTAGATGTGATTATAACATGTGTTGTGCAGAGTATGACACAACGTTTTGAAGCTCTGAATCTGTACTTTACATAAAAAGTCTGCCAACAACAGTAGATCAACGAATCAGATGTGGAGCCTTATTTCAGATGATTGGTTGCATGTACAGTAGAATATCCATACTGTAGTGTGGCTCTGGGGTGACGTTTCCCTTAGGTACAGATCTATAATCAGCTTCTCCTCCTCCAAGCCTGACCTTAACCATTACTGGGGAAAATGCAAAACTGACTCAAGATCAGCATCTAGGGGCAACTTCACCCTACTCCACTGTATGCGTATCATGTGTATAACGTGTGTGTGTGTGTGTGTGTGTGTGTGTGTGTGTGTGTGTGTGTGTGTGTGTGTGTGTGTGGGTGTGTGTGTGTGTGGGTGGGTGGGTGGGTGGGTGGGTGTGTGTGTGGGTGGGTGTGTGTGTGTGGGTGGGGGTGTGTGTGTGTGTGTGTTTGTGTGTGTGTGTGTGTGTGTGGGTGGGTGGGTGGGTGGGTGGGTGGGTGTGTGGGTGTGTCTGTCTACTGCAGCATCGTTGTTCTGGTGCCTGCTGGAAATTGTCCCCATTAAGAATGAGAAGGGAGACGTGGTGCTCTTCCTGGCTTCATATAAAGACATCACAGACACCAAGGCCAAGGCCATGCCAGAGGACAGGCGAGAAGGTCAGTGTGTGTGTGTAGGTGTGTGCGCACATGCATGCTTGGTGCTTGCGCGTGTGTGTGTGTGTGTGTATCTGCAGTCAATAATGTTTTTGCTCATTCCTCATCTCCTCCCCTCATGGCTCGATGTCTAATTACTTTCATTACTGTACATTACAACAAAACAACAAACAAAAACATGGTTTATTTTTATTCACGTAATGATGTACTTTTTACACAAAGAAAAAGCCTGATGCTGCACATGCTTTTAGGAGAGATAAAAGCGGGGAGTAATGACTGGATTGTACATGTTATTCTATATTGCATCTGCATGTTCATTCTTCAACAATTAGCATTGTAAAGTATCAGTATTGGTACTGAGATAACAGAAAGCACAGCTCTGCAGAAGTGTGTGTTTTTGTCAATCCAGGCAAGGGAAACCCATTTTAACACACACATTCGCACGCACACATGCAAGCGTACACACCCACGCACACACACACACACGCACGCACGCACACACACACACACACATTGTGTGCCGAACAGGGGTCCCCAATCTCCCTGTCAACAACCCCTCCTTCCCTCCCTCCCTCCCTCCCTCTCTTGCTCCCTTGTTCCCACCTTCGCTCCCTTTGCATTTGTCTCTCTTTCCCCATCTCTCCCTACCTACCTCTCTATCCCTCTCCCCCTCCCCATCTCTCCCTACCTACCTCTCTATCCCTCTCCCCCTCCCCATCTCTCCCTACCTACCTCTCTGTCCCTCTCCCCCTCCCCATCTCTCCCTACCTACCTCTCTATCCCTCTCCCCTCCCATCTCTCCCTACCTACCTCTCTGTCCCTCTCCCCCTCCCCATCTCTCCCTACCTACCTCTCTATCCCTCTCCCCCTCCCCATCTCTCCCTACCTACCTCTCTGTCCCTCTCCCCCTCCCCATCTCTCCCTACCTACCTCTCTGTCCCTCTCCCCCTCCCCATCTCTCCCTACCTACCTCTCTGTCCCTCTCCCCCTCCCATCTCTCCCTACCTACCTCTCTGTCCCTCTCCCCCTCCCCATCTCTCCCTACCTACCTCTGTCCCTCTCCCCCTCCCCATCTCTCCCTACCTACCTCTCTGTCCCTCTCCCCCTCCCCATCTCTCCCTACCTACCTCTCTGTCCCTCTCCCCCTCCCCATCTCTCCCTACCTACCTCTTTGTCCCTCCCTCCCTCACTACCTACCTACCTACCTACCTACCTCTCTGTCCCTCCCTTCCTCGTCATCTCTCTCTACCTACCTCTCTGTCCCTCCCTCCCTGCCTCCCAATCTCTCCCTACATACCTCTCTGTCCCTCCTTCTCTACCCATCTCTCCCTACCTACCTTTGTGTCCCTCCCTCCCTCCCCATCTCTCCCTACCTACCTCTCTGTCCCTCCCTCCCTCCCCATCTCTCCCTACCTACCTTTGTGTCCCTCCCTCCCTCTCCATCTCTCCCTGCCTACCTCTCTGTCCCTCCCTCCCCATCTCTCCCTACCTACCTCTCTGTCCCTCCCTCCCTCCCCATCTCTCCCTACCTACCTTTGTGTCCCTCCCTCCCTCTCCATCTCTCCCTGCCTACCTCTCTGTCCCTCCCTCCCCATCTCTCCCTACCTACCTCTCTGTCCCTCCCTCCCTCCCCATCTCTCCCTACCTACCTCTCTGTCCCTCCCTCCCCATCTCTTCCTACCTACCTCTTATTCCGTGATCGGGAGTCCCATAGGGCGGCGCACAATTGGCCCAGCGTCGTCCGAGTTAGGGGAGGGTTAGGCCGTCATTGTAAAATAAGAATTTCTTCTTAACTGCCTTTCCTACTTAAATAAAGGTTAAATCAAATAAAAGATCATCAAGGTCCTCAGCCACGGCCTGTTTACCCTGCTACCATTTAGAAGGCGGAGACAATACAAGTGCATTAAATCTGGGACCGAGACTGATAAACAGCTTCTATCACCAGGCCATCAGACTGTTAAACGGCCATCACTAGCCAACTTCTTCCCAATACCCTGTGCTGAACCTTAGAGATTGTCACTAGCCGGGAATTAACCCAGTACTCTACCCTGAACCTTAGAGATTGTCACTAGCCGGCTAGAACCCAGTACTCTACCCTGCACTTTAGAGATTGTCGCTAGCCGGCTAGCACCCAGTACTCTACCCTGCACCTTTGAGATTGTCACTAGCCGGCTAGCACCCAGTACTCTACCCTGCACCTTAGAGATTGTCACAAGCCGGCTAGCACCCAGTACTCTACCCTGAACCTTAGAGATTGTCACTAGCCGGCTAGCACCCAGTACTCTACCCTGCACCTTAGAGATTGTCACTAGCCGGCAAGCATCCAGTACTCTACCCTGCACCTTAGAAATTGTCACTAGCCGGCTAGCACCCAGTATTCTACCCTGCACCTTAGAGATTGTCACTAGCCGGCTAGCACCCAGTACTCTACCCTGCACCTTAGAGATTGTCACTAGCCGGCTAGCACCCAGTACTCTACCCTGCACCTTAGAGATTGTCATTAGCCGGCAAGCATCCAGTACTCTACCCTGCACCTTAGAAATTGTCACTAGCCGGCTAGCACCCAGTACTCTACCCTGAACCTTAGAGATTGTCACTAGCCGGCTAGCACCCAGTACTCTACCATGCACCTTAGAGATTGTCACTAGCCGGCTAGCACCCAGTACTCTACCCTGCACCTTAGAGATTGTCACTAGCCGGCTAGCACCCAGTACTCTACCCTGCACCTTAGAGATTGTCACTAGCCGGCTAGCACCCAGTACTCTACCCTGCACCTTAGAGATTGTCACTAGCCGGCTAGCACCCAGTACTCTACCCTGCACCTTAGAGATTGTCACTAGCCGGCTAGCACCCAGTACTCTACCCTGCACCTTAGAGATTGTCACTAGCCGGCTAGCACCCAGTACTCTACCCTGCACCTTAGAGATTGTCACTAGCCGGCTAGGCACCCAGTACTCTACCCTGCACCTTAGAGATTGTCACAAGCCGGCTAGCACCCAGTACTCTACCCTGCACCTTAGAGATTGTCACTAGCCGGCTAGCACCCAGTACTCTACCCTGCACCTTAGAGATTGTCACTAGCCGGCTAGCACCCAGTACTCTACCCTGCACCTTAGAGATTGTCACTAGCCGGCTAGCACCCAGTACTCTACCCTGCACCTTAGAGATTGTCACTAGCCGGCTAGCACCCAGTACTCTACCCTGCACCTTAGAGATTGTCACTAGCCGGCTAGCACCCAGTACTCTACCCTGCACCTAAGAGACTGCTGCCCTATTTACAAAGAGTCATTGAACACTGGTCACTTTTATAATGTTTACATGCTGTTTTACCCACTTCATATGTAGAGTGCATTTGGAAAGTATTCAGACCCCTTCCCCTTTTCCATATTTTGTTACATTACAGCCTTATTCTAAAATTGATTACATAATTGTTTCCCTTCATCAATCTACACACAATACCCCATAATGACAAAGTGAAAATGTTTTTTTTTAAATGTTTGCAAATTTATTAAAAACAAAATACAGAAATACCTTATTTACAAATGTTTTCAGACCCTTTGCTATGAGACACAAAATTGAACATCCTGTTTCCATTGATCATCCTTGAGTTGTATCTAACACTTCATTGGAGTCCACCTGTGGTAAATTCAATTGATTGGACATGATTTGGAAAGTCACACACCTGTCTATATAAGGTCCCACAGTTGATAGTGCATGTCAGAGCAAAACTCTGAGACAGGATTGTGTCAAGGCACAGATCTGTGGAAGGGTACCAACAAATATCTGCAACATTGAAGGTCCCCAAGAACACAGTGGCCTCCATCATTCTTAAATGGAAGAAGTTTGGAACCACCAAGACTCTTCCTAGAGCTGGCCGCCTGGCCAAACTGAGCAATCGGGGGAGAAGGGCCTTGGTGAAGAAGGTGACCAAGAACCCAATGGTCACTCTGACAGAGCTCCAGAGTTCCTCTGTGGAGATGGGAGAACCTTCCAGAAGGACAACCATCTCTGCAGCACTCCACCAATCATCACCTTTATGGTAGAGTGGCCTGATGGAAGCCACTCCTCAGTGCAAGGCACATGTCAGCCCTCTTGGAGTTTGCTAAAAGGCACCTAAAGGACTCTCAGACCAGGAGAAACAAGATTCTCTGGTCTGATGAACCCAAGTATGAACTCTTTGGCCTGAATGCCAAGCATCACATCTGGAGGAAACCTGGCACCATCCCTATGGTGAAACATGGTGGTGGCAGCATCATGCTGTGGGGATGTTTTTCAGCGGCAGGGACTGGGAGACTAGTCAGGATCGAGGGAAAGATGAGCGGAGCAAAGTACAGAGAGATCCTTGATGAAAACCTGCACCAGAGCGCTCACAACCTCAGACTGGGGTGAAGGTTCACCTTCCAACAGGACAACGACCTTAAGCAGACATCCAAGACAACGCAGAAGTGGCTTCGGAACAAGTCTCTGAATGTCTGAATGCCCAGCCAGAGCCCGGACTTGAACCTGATCAAACATCTCTGGGGAGACCTGAAAATCGCTGTGCAGCGACGCTCCCCATCCAACCTGACAGAGCTTGAGAGGATCTGCAGAGAAGAATGGGAAAAACAGGTGTGCCAAGCTTGTAGCGTCATACCCAATAAGACTCGATGCTGTAATCGCTACTTCAACAAAGTACTGAGTGAAGGGTCTGAATACTTATGTAAATGTAATATTTCAGGGAGGGTTAGGGTGGGTGGCTCTGGTGAAGGACGAAGAACCTTCTCATCCCGCTAATCCTCCAGCAGAGGAGGCGGCTCCGGTTTGGGGCATAGCCCCCGCTCTGCCCGCTGATCCCTCCGCTTTTGTGTCACCGGAACCTGGATCGTCGCCGAAGGACCCGAACCGTGGATCATCACCGGAGGTTCTGGACTGCATACCGCCGCTGGAGGTTCTGGACTGCAGACCTCCGCTGGAGACTCTGGACTGCAGACCGCCGCTGGAGACTCTGGACTGCAGACCGCCGCTGGAGACTCTGGACTGCAGACCGCCGCTGGAGGTTCCGGACTGCAGACCTTTGCTGAAGACTCCGGACTGCAGACCGTCGCTGAAGACTCCGGACTGCAGACCGCCGCTGGAGACTCCGGACTGCAGACCGCCGCTGGATACTCCGGACTGCAGACCGTCGCTGAAGACTCCGGACTGCAGACCGTCGCTGAAGACTCCGGACTGGAGGACGTCGCTGGAGGCTCCGGACTGGAGGACGTGCTGGAGGCTCCGGACTGTGGGCCCTCTCAGGAGGTTCCGGACTGTGGGCCCTCTCAGGAGGTTCCGGACTGTGGGCCCTCTCAGGAGGTTCCGGACTGTGGGCCCTCTCAGGAGGTTCCGGACTGTGGGCCCTCTCAGCAGGTTCCGGACTGTGGGCCGTCTCAGGAGGTTCCGGACTGTGGGCCCTCTCAGGAGGTTCCGGACAGTGGGCCTTTCCGGACTGTGGGCCTTCTCAGGAGGTTCCGGACTGTGGGCCCTCTCAGGAGGTTCCGGACTGTGGGCCGTCTCGGGAGGTTCCGGACTGTGGGTCGTCTCAGGAGGTTCCGGACTGTGGGCCGTCTCAGGAGGTTCCGGACTGTAAAACGTCTCAGGAGGTTCCGGACTGTGGAACTGTCGCCGGAAGCTCTTGACTGGGAACTGTCGCCGGAAGCTCTGGACTGGGAACTGTCGCCGGAAGCTCTGGACTGGGAATGCGCACTGGAGGCCTGATGCGTGGGGCTGGCACAGGTGGCCCCAGACTGGTGACACGCACTTCAGGGCGAGTGCGAGGAGCCGGGACAGGATATACTGGACCGTGGAGGCGCACTGGAGGTCTGGAGCGTATGGCTGGCACAACCGGTCCTGGCTGGATGCTCAGTTTAGCCCGGCAAGTGCGGGGCGCTGGCACTGGACGAACTGGGCTGTGAAGGCGTACTGGCAACAGTGCGTAGAGCTGGCGCAGGATATCCTGGACCGAGGAGGCGTACTGGAGACCAGGAGCGCTGAGCCGGCACAATCCGTCCTGGCTGAATGCCCACTCTAGCATGGCAAATGCGGGGCGCAGGCACAGATCGCACCGGGCTATGAATGCGCACTGGTGATATAGTGCGCATCACAGCATAACTCGGTGCCTGACTGGTTACATGCTTCCTACGGTAAGCACGGGGAGTTGGCTCAGGTCTACAACCTGACTCCGTCAATCTCCCCGTGTGCCCCCCCCCCCCCCCAATTTTTGGGGGGAGCTGTCTCTCGGGCTTCCGTCGTTGCCAAGCTAGTTCCTCGTATTGTTGCCGTTCCTCTCTCGCTATCTCCGCCTTCTTCCATGGCAGGGTCTTGTCCCCTGCCATTACCTCCTCCCAGGTCCAGGATGTCCTCCACTCTCTTCTCTCCCGGGCCCAGGATCCCTGCTCCTCCTGGGCACGCTGCTTGGTCCTTTGGTGGTGGGAGATTCTGTCACGTAGTTCGTCGGAAGGAGCGGACCAAAGTGCTGCGTGTGTATCGTTCCACATATTTTATTGAACTGTGAAACTATTCAAGATACACAAATAAACTAAAGAACAAAAACAACAAACCGTGACGAAGAGGTGCAACAGACACTAATTCAAAAACAATCTCCCACAAACCCAGGTGGGAAAAACAACTACTTATGTATGATCTCCAATTAGAGACAACGATGACCAGCTGCCTCTAATTGGAGATCATCCCCAAAAACAACAACATAGAAATACAAAAACTGGAACATAACAACATAGAAAATCTAAACTAAAAAAAAACCCTGTCACGCCCTGACCTACTCTACCATAGAAAATAACAGCTTTCTATGGTCAGGACGTGATAATTAATGTATGGATTATGTGTGTATTGTTATTATATTACTATATATTAATGTATGGATTATGTGTGTATTGTTATTATATTACTATATATTAATGTATGGATTATGTGTGTATTGTTATTATGTTACTAGATATTAATGTATGGATTATGTGTGTATTGTTATTATGTTACTAGATATTAATGTATGGATTATGTGTGTATTGTTATTATGTTACTAGATATTAATGTATGGATTATGTGTGTATTGTTATTATATTACTAGATATTAATGTATGGATTATGTGTGTATTGTTATTATATTACTAGATATTAATGTATGGATTATGTGTGTATTGTTATTATGTTACTAGATATTAATGTATGGATTATGTGTGTATTGTTATTATGTTACTAGATATTAATGTATGGATTATGTGTGTATTGTTATTATATTACTAGATATTGCTGCATTGCTAGAGCTAGAAACATAAGCATTTCACTGCACTTACGATAACATCTGCAAATCTGTGTACAAACTGTGATCTGATTTTATACGTATTCATTGTCACTGTAACCAGTGTTGGATATTAAACATTTCATCCAAACATAATGATTTCCTCCTATTTCTTTCCTCAGTTTTCTATGAGATTTCCTAGGGGGCCATGTGGTTTGATTGTACAATAATACTGTGTGTGTGTGTGTGTGTGTGTGTGTGTGTGTGTGTGTGTGTGTGTGTGTGTGTGTGTGTGTGTGTGTGTAGAGTGCCGACGAGGGCGGGTGAAGACTGGTTCCTCATTCAGCTCTACTCGTCTGCGGAGCAGTACTGTACTCTACCACATCTCTGATCACCTCCACAGCAAAGGCAACAAGAAGAGGAAGAAGAGCAAGATCAAACTCAACAAGGTAAAACACACTAAATTACTCACCCTAACAACCAACACTACACACCATAACAACCAACAATACTCACCATAACAACCAACACTACACACCCTAACAACCAACACTACACACCATAACAACCAACAATACTCACCATAATAACCAACACTACACACCATAATAACCAACACTACACACCATAATAACCAACATTACACACCCTAACAACCAACACTACACACCATAACAACCAACAATACTCACCATAATAACCAACACTACACACCATAATAACCAACACTACACACCATAATAACCAACATTACACACCCTAACAACCAACACTACACACCATAACAACCAACAATACTCACCATAATAACCAACACTACACACCATAATAACCAACACTACACACCATAATAACCAACATTACACACCCTAACAACCAACACTACACACCATAACAACCAACAATACTCACCATAATAACCAACACTACACACCATAATAACCAACACTACACACCATAATAACCAACATTACACACCCTAACAACCAACACTACACACCATAACAACCAACATTACACACCCTAACAACCAACACTACACACCATAATAACCAACATTACACACCATAATAACCAACACTACACACCCTAACAAACATTACACACCATAACAACCAACAATACTCACCATAATAACCAACACTACACACCATAATAACCAACACTACACACCATAATAACCAACATTACACACCATAATAACCAACACTACACACCCTAACAAACATTACACACCATAACAACAAACATTACTCACCCGAACAACCAACACTACACACCATAACAACCAACAATACTCACCATAATAACCAACACTACACACCATAATAACCAACACTACACACCATAATAACCAACATTACACACCATAATAACCAACACTACACACCCTAACAAACATTACACACCATAACAACAAACATTACTCACCCGAACAACCAACACTACACACCATAACAACCAACATTACACACCATAATAACCAACACTACACACCCTAACAACCAACAATACTCACCATAATAACCAACACTACACACCATAATAACCAACACTACACACCATAATAACCAACATTACACACCATAATAACCAACACTACACACCCTAATAAACATTACACACCATAACAACAAACATTACTCACCCGAACAACCAACACTACACACCATAACAACCAACATTACACACCATAATAACCAACACTACACACCCTAACAAACATTACACACCATAACAACAATCATTACTCACCCGAACAACCAACACTACACACCCTAACAACCAACACTACACACCATAATAACCAACACTACACACCCTAACAAACATTACACACCATAACAACCAACATTACACACCATAACAACAAACATTACACACCATAATAACCAACACTACACACCCTAACAAACATTACACACCATAACAACAAACATTACTCACCCTAACAACCAACACTACACACCATAACAATCAACACTTCTCACCATAACAACCAACAATACTCACCCTAACAACCAACACTACACACCATAACAACCAACACTACACACCCTAACAACAAACATTACACACCATAACAACAAACATTACTCACTCTAACAACCAACACTACACACCATAACAATCAACACTTCTCACCATAACAACCAACAATACTCACCCTAACAACCAACACTACACACCCTACCAACCAACACTACACACCCTAACAACAAACATTACACACCATAACAACAAACATTACTCACTAACAACCAACACTACACACCCTAACAACAAACTCTACACACCCTAACAACAAACTCTACACACCCTAACAACAAACAAATAACAGCGATGAGAGCACCTGCCACATGCCACTACTCAAATCATAGCAACAATGTTATAGGGGATGGTCCTATCCGTTTTTTCTACCAGGGAGTTTTAGTGTGACCTGTGTGGTCCAGTGGTTATTGCTGCTGACCCTGACACACATGTATGCCAGAGTTGACATGGGTTTGAAACCTGCCCACTCCCCCTCCCCGTCTTTTAACAGTGTACTATCTCTTCATAAAGATAAAAAAAGAAGTGGGGGACTGTCCCAACTGAAATACATATATACATCTTGAATATATACATCTTGGATACCTTTCTAATCTGTTTTCTTGATACCAACTCCTCCAACCCTCCACCCCCCTTCACACAGAAGCATATCAGTGTTCTTTGACTCTGACTACTTCAACAAAATTATTACTGAACCCTCATCCCCCATCCCCTGTCCTTTCATCCAGTCAGAATGTGTTCCCCTTTCATCCAATCAGAATGTATTCCCCTCTCCTTTCACCCAATCAGAATGTTCCCCGCTCTTTTCATCCAATCAGAATGTTCCCCTGTCCTTTCATCCAATCAGAATGTTCCCCTGTCCTTTCATCCCATCAGAATGTATTCCCCTCTCCTTTCACCCAATCAGAATGTTCCCCGCTCTTTTCATCCAATCAGAATGTTCCCCTGTCCTTTCATCCAATCAGAATGTTCCCCTTTTCCTTTCATCCCATCAGAATGTGTTCCCCTTTTCCTTTCATCCCATCAGAATGTGTTCCCCTTTTCCTTTCATTCAATCAGAATGTGTTCCACTCTCCTTTCACCCAATCAGAATGTGTTCGGGGACCCCCCTGCTCTGCCGGAGTACAAGGTTGCGGACGCCAAGAAGTCCAAGTTCATCCTGCTTCACTTCAGCACCTTCAAGGCAGGCTGGGATTGGCTAATCCTGCTGGCCACCTTCTACGTTGCCGTGACAGTGCCCTACAATGTCTGCTTCATCGGTGACGATGACCTCACCAGGAGCACTTCAGTCAGCGACGTTGCCGTGGAGATACTCTTTATTATAGGTATAGGGGAGGGTCATATGTGTGTGGGAGAGGGGTTTGGGGTTGGGTGGAGTGGGGTCAGAGTTTGGGGTTAGGGTTAGGGTTAGGGTTTGGTTAGGGTTTTGCCTAGTGACTCATCCTGAGTTGAATTCCGCTGCTCTATCGATCGCTTCATACATCAGTCTGAATATAACATTCTAGAAGTTGTTTGTGCTGACATCAAAATTACGTGATTCAAGATTTGTGTAGGTCGGCTCTGGTCCAATCTAGAAAAAAGAAACGCACACCTATAAAGGCGAGGTGCTGGCTAGCGGAGCAGAACACTAGAAAATAAAGGAAAGCCTGATGAAGACAGCTTAGCTGTCGAAACGTTGGTTATTAAAATTTTTGCATCTGAGCTCTTAGAGTGTGCGGCTTTCCTTTATTTTCTACGGCTCTGGTCCAACCCATCGGTTTCTGTGACCAGTCAGAACAATTTGAATGTATTCACATACAAGAAGTCATCGGGGAAAAGATCAAATCCCTTGGAGAAGAAACGTTAGTGGGCGTGGCGTATGGCCGGAACGATGTGGATAGGTAGCCAGGCCAGTTAGGGTTACAGACAGTGTTAGGGTTATGGACAGAGTTAGGGTTACAGACAGTGTTAGGGTTACAGACAGTGTTAGGGTTATGGACAGAGTTAGGGTTACAGACAGTGTTAGGGTTACAGACAGTGTTAGGGTTAGAGAGAGAGTTAGGGTTAGAGACAGTGTTAGGGTTAGAGACAGAGTTAGGGTTAGAGACAGTGTTAGGGTTAGAGACAGAGTTAGGGTTAGAGACAGTGTTAGGGTTAGAGACAGAGTTAGGGTTAGAGACAGTGTTAGGGTTAGAGACAGAGTTAGGGTTAGAGACAGTGTTAGGGTTAGAGAGAGAGTTAGGGTTAGAGAGAGAGTTAGAGACTTAGAGACAGTGTTAGGGACAGTGTTAGGGTTACAGACAGAGTTAGAGACTTAGAGACAGTGTTAGAGACAGTGTTAGGGTTACAGACAGAGTTAGAGACTTAGAGACAGTGTTAGGGACAGTGTTAGGGTTATGGACAGTGTTAGGGTTAGAGAGAGAGTTAGAGACTTAGAGACAGTGTTAGGGACAGTGTTAGGGTTACAGACAGTGTTAGGGTTAGAGAGAGAGTTAGAGACTTAGAGACAGTGTTAGGGTTAGGGACAGTGTTAGGGTTATGGACAGTGTTAGGGTTAGAGACAGTGTTAGGGTTAGAGACAGTGTTAGGGTCAGGGTTATGGACAGGGACAGTGTTAGAGACTTAGAGACAGTGTTAGGGACAGTTTTAGAGATAGTGTTCGTTTTTTAAAATGTTTTAGTCATTTAGCAGACGCTCTTATCCAGAGCAACTTACAGTAGTGAATGCATACATTTCATTAAAAAAAATGTATATATTTTTTTTGTACTGGCCCCCCGTGGGAATCGAACCCACAACCCTGGCGTTGCGCACACCATGCTGGCGTTGCGCACACCATGCTGGCGTTGCGCACACCATGCTGGCGTTGCGCACACCATGCTGGCGTTGCGCACACCATGCTGGCGTTGCAAACACCATGCTGGCGTTGCACACACCATGCTCTACCAACTGAGCCACAGGGAAGGCCTATGGACAGTGTTAGGGTTATGGACAGTGTTAGGGTTATGGACAGTGTTAGGGTTATGGACAGGTGTTAGGGTTATGGACAGGTGTTAGGGTTATGGACAGGTGTTAGGGTTATGGACAGTGTTAGGGTTATGGACAGGTGTTAGGGTTATGGACAGGTGTTAGGGTTATGGACAGGGTTAGGGTTATGGACAGTGTTAGGGTTAGGGACAGTGTTAGGGACAGTGTTAGGGTTATGGACAGTGTTAGAGTCAGGGTTAGGGTTATGGACAGTGTTAGGGTCAGGGTTAGGGTTAGGGACAGTGTTAGGATCAGTGTTAGGGATAGGGTTAGGGTTAGAGACAGTGTTAGGGTCAGGGTTAGGGTCAGGGTTAGGGTTAGGGACAGTGTTAGGGTCAGTGTTAGGGTTATGGACAGTGTTAGGATCAGTGTTAGGGTCAGTGTTAGGGTTAGGGACAGTGTTAGGGTCAGTGTTAGGGTCAGGGTTAGGGTTAGGGACAGTGTTAGGGTCAGTGTTAGGGTTATGGACAGTGTTAGGATCAGTGTTAGGGTCAGTGTTAGGGTTAGGGACAGTGTTAGGGTTAGGGACAGTGTTAGGGTCAGTGTTAGGGTTATGGACAGTGTTAGGGTCAGGGTTAGGGTTATGGACAGGGTTAGGGTCAGGGTTAGGGTTATGGACAGTGTTAGGATCAGTGTTAGGGTCAGTGTTAGGGTTAGGGACAGTGTTAGGGTCAGGGTTAGGGTTAGGGACAGTGTTAGGGTCAGTGTTAGGGTCAGGGTTAGGGTTAGGGACAGTGTTAGGGTCAGTATTAGGGTCAGGGTTAGGGTTAGGGACAGTGTTAGGGTCAGTGTTAGGGTTATGGACAGTGTTAGGGTCAGGGTTAGGGTTATGGACAGTGTTAGGGTCAGGGTTAGGGTTATGGACAGTGTTAGGGACAGTGTTAGGGTTATGGACAGTGTTAGGATCAGTGTTAGGGTTATGGACAGTGTTAGGGTTATGGACAGTGTTAGGGTTATGGACAGTGTTAGGGTCAGGGTTAGGGTTATGGGTCAGGGTTAGGGTTATGGACAGTGTTAGGGTTATGGACAGTGTTAGGGTCAGGGTTAGGGTTAGGGACAGTGTTAGGGTCAGTGTTACGGTCAGGGTTAGGGTTAGGGACAGTGTTAGGGTCAGGGTTAGGGTTAGGGACAGTGTTACGGTCAGTGTTACGGTCAGGGTTAGGGTTAGGGACAGTGTTAGGGTCAGGGTTAGGGTTATGGACAGTGTTAGGGTCAGGGTTAGGGTTAGGGACAGTGTTAGGGTCAGGGTTAGGGTTAGGGACAGGGTTAGGGTCAGGGTTAGGGTTATGGACAGTGTTAGGGTTATGGACAGTGTTAGGGTCAGGGTTAGGGTTATGGGTCAGGGTTAGGGTTATGGACAGTGTTAGGGTTAGGGACAGTGTTAGGGTCAGGGTTAGGGTTAGGGACAGTATTAGGGTCAGT
>NW_021822933.1:0-29692 GCF_901001165.1 Salmo trutta | reverse complement strand
TCTCTCTGTATCTCTCTCTCTGTATCTCTCTCTCTGTATCTCTCTCTCTGTATCTCTCGCTCTTTTGCTCTCGCTCTTTTGCTCTCGCTCTTTTGCTCTCGCTCTTTTGCTCTCGCTCTTTTGCTCTCGCTCTCTCTCTCTCTCTCTCTCTCTCTCTCTCTCTCTCTCTCTCTCTCTCTCTCTCTCTCTCTCTCTCTCTCTCTCTCTCTCTCTCTCTCTCTCTCTCTCTCTCACGCACTATGTATGTGCATGTGACTCACATGGCACTCGTGTCCCTCCCTCAGGTTGTATGTGAGGTCCAGCTGGATGTCCTGGACAAAGCGGCTGGTGTACTCTGGGTAGAGGTCCAGTACCTCGTACAGACCACTCAGGTTGATACACTGCAGGTCACAGTAGGTTAGGGCCTTCACATCTGCGTTGGTCTTTATCACCCGGTCATCTATAGACATGTTGGCCCCGATCAGGTCACCCTTACCTGGGGAAGGAGAGGGAGGGATGGACGTTTCAGACAGAGAGCTGTAAACATAGAATTAGAATTACTAGAATAGACAAAGCCACATCATTTCTAGGGCTGTATTTTTGTGTCATGACTGTTATTAATAACATAATCTGATCAGTCATAGATCATAGTTAGAATATAGCATAGAATATATTGTATGTCATAAAGTGACACTATTTTTCTGTTTTCTATTTAGTGTGCCCTCATTTTCCTGTGTTGGATGTCGGCTCCGTGTATTGGCTAGGTGTGCATGATGTCATGAGGAAGCTAGAATAGCCCTTGAGCTGTGCTAAAGTATTTATCATTGTCATACTGAACTGTGAACACTGCTTATCTGTATTGGGTGCTGGGGGGTGCTGATAGTAAGCAGTGCTGTCGTGACTGCTCTCATCCCCTCGCTCTCCTCTTTTCTCTATTCACCTCTACCTCCCTCACTCCCTTTCTCCGTTTGTCTCCTTTCCTCTCATCTATCTATTCCTCCCCTCTCTCTACCGCTCAAACCCCCCCCCCCCCCCCTCTTCTTTTGTGTGGCACACTCTCGCTCGGAGCTTGGCTGAGCGGTTTTGGCTGAGAGAAGGTTTGTAAGGAGTTGGTGTAATGCTTTAGAGAGCTTCACTCTTCCCAGATTGTCAATGTCAGCCTGACCTTCAGCGCAGTCAGCATTAGAGATCTGAAAGAGAGTGTTGTCCCTGTTAAATACTGTATACACACATTACATAGTCACTCTGGCCCAGAACAGGGCAGTACCGCTGGCCCGTAACATTAATAATATGCATGTCAATCTCTCCTGGCTCAAAGTAGAGGAGAGATTGACTTCATCCCTACTGGTATTTGTGAGAAGTATTGACATGTTGTAACGGTTGTTGCAGGGAGTAGACCAAGGCGCAGCGTGCTGAGTGCTCATCATGTATTTATTGTACTGAGAACACATAAACAAAGAAACAAAAACCGACAGCCAAACAGTTCTGTCAGGTAAGCAACACTAAACAGAAATTAACCACCCACAAAACCCAAAGGAAAACAGGCTGCCTAAGTATGGCTCCCAATCAGAGACAACGATATACAGCTGTCCCTGATTGAGAACCATACCAAAGAAATACTAAAACATAGAAAAAAGGACATAGAATGCCCACCCTAGTCACACCCTGGCCTAACCAAAATAGAGAATAAAACCCTCTCTATGGCCAGGGCGTGACACATGTTGAATGCATCGTAGAAAAATAAATAAAATACACCTTATGGAACAGCAGGGACTGTGAGGAGACGCACACACAGACACATGCATACACACACACACACACGATAACATACGCACTATACATACATGTACACATGGATTTTGTGTTGTAGATACAGTATGTGGTAGTAGAGTAGTGGCCTGAGGGCTCACACTTAATGTGTTGTGAAATCTGTTGTGAATGTATTGTAATGTAAAAAAAAATCTATATAACTTAATGTTGCTGGATCGCAGAAAGAGTAGCTGCTGCCTTGGCAGGAACTAATGGGCATCCTTAATAAACCCCAGGAAGAGTAGCTGCTGCCTTGGCAGGAACTAATGGAGATCCTTAACTTTTTTAGGATAGGGGGCAGCATTCGGAATTTTGGATGAAAAGCGTGCCCAAAGTAAACTGTGTCACGGTTGTCGTAGGAAGGAGAAGCGGACCAAAGTGCAGCGTGTGTGTCGTTCCACATTTTATTTACACTGTGAAACTATGTGATACATAAACATAAACTAAAGAACAAAACAACAAACCGTGACGCAGAGTTGAAACATACACTACTCAAAAAACAATCTCTCACAAACCCAGGTGGAAAAAAACCCTACTTAAGTATGATCTCCAATTAGAGACATTGAGGACCAGCTGCCTCTAATTGGAGATCATCCCAAACAAAACCCCAACATAGAAATACAAAACTAGACCCTGACAACATAGAAATAGAAAACATAGAGAGAAAAAACCCTGTCACGCTCTGATCTACTCTACCATAGAAAATAACATCTTTCTATGGTCAGGACATGACAAACTGCCTGCTACTCAAGCCCAGAAGCTAGGATATGCATATAATTGGTAGATGTGGATAGAAAACACCCTAAAGTTTCTAAAACTGTTAAAATAATGTCTGTGAGTAACAGAACTTATTTGGCAGGCGAAACCCCGTGGACAAACCATCCAGGATTTTTTGTTGTTGTTGAGGTGACAGTGTTTTCAATGGGTTTTCTATGTGGATCTATATTTCTAAGGCACTTGCTTGCAGTTCCTATCGTTTCCACTGGATGTAAACAGTCTTTAGAAATTGGTTGATGTTTTTCTTTTGAGTAATGAAGAAGTATGGCTGTTCAGAACGAGGGTCGAGTCTAGTGTACTATTGTAGTTGGGGCGAGCGACCTGAAAGCTTGCTCCACTTTGTTTTCATCCGGTATTGAACACAGTTCATCCCGTCTTAAATTTTATCGATTATTTACGTTAAAAAATACCTAAAGTTGTATTAGGAAAGTTGTTTGAAATGTTTGGATCAAGATTACAGGGATCTTATTAGATATTTTGTAGTCATGTTGCGCGAGTTGGAACCAGTGTTTTTCTGATTCAAACGCGCCAAATAAATGGACATTTTGGAGATATAACGACAGAATTTACCGAACAAAAGGACCATTTATGATGTTTAAGGGACATATTAGAGTGCCAACAGAAGAAGATGTTCAAAGGTAAGGCATGAATTTTATCGTTATTTCTGAGTTTGTGTCGCGCCTGGCGGGTTGAATTATGATTGTCCTGTGTTTGTTTGATGGGGTGCTGTCCTCAGATAATAGCATGGTTTGCTTTCGCCGTAAAGCATTTTTTAAATCTGACACGGTGGCTAGATTAACAAGAAGTTAAGCTTTAATTTGGTGTATTGCACTTGTGAATGTATGAAAGTTAAATATTTGTAATATTTTTGTATTTATTTCGCGCTCTGCCATTTCACCGGATGTTGTCGAAACGTAAAAGGATTTATATAATAAACCCCAGGAAGAGTAGCTGCTGCCTTGGCAGGAACTAACGGAGATCCTTAATAAATAACTAATCTAAATACACACAAAGAACACTCACATAAACAAACACGCAGACTCACAAGTCCTTGTGCCCGCCCCCCCCCCCCACACACACACACTAATAAGCAAACAAACAAGCATACAAAGACTCAGTCACAGATACTGTACACAGGGACATACACACTCACACAGAAAGGGGGAGTGGCAGGTGACAGATTCAGCCCTACAATGGAAACTGTGATCCACAGGTGGCCTGTTGGGATGGAATCAGCCAAGTAGCATTACAAAGTGTTCCAACAATGGACTCCATCTGCCTGCCTGTCTGCCTTTCTGTCCTCGGCCTACCTGCCCACCTATCCAACTGCCCCTCCCTCCCTCCCTCCCTCACTCCCTCCCTCCCTTTCCTCCCGCTTCCCATTCCTCCCTCCCTTTCCTCCCGCTTCCCATTCCTCCCTCTCCCCCTTCCATTCCCCCCCTCTCCCCATTCCTCCCTCCCTCCCTCCATTCCTCCCTTCCTCCCTTCCTCCCTTTCCTCCCTCCCTCCCTCTATTGCCAGCACCATGTCTCACCCAGTATAGCCAGCACCATGCCGTCCTTCAGCACCTCCATGGACCCAGAGCAGACGAAGAAGATGGCCTGTAGGGCATCCCCCTGGCGCAGCAGGTACTCCCCAGGGGCGCAGAACGTGGTCTTGATGTGCAGGGACAGGGAGCGCAGGCACCCTCTGCTGGCCGAGGCAAACAGTGACAGCTCCAGGATCTCCTTGTTCAAGTGCATGGTGATGTCAGAGCGCAGCTCGTCTGGGAAGTCCTTCAGCAGCTATGCAGGGGGATGGTGGAAGGGAAAGCGAACAGAGAGAGAGAGAGAGAGGGAGGGGGAGGAAAAGAGAGAGAGAGAGAGAGAGAGAGAGAGAGAGAGAGAGAAAGAAAGAGAAAGAGAAAGAGAGAGTGTGAGAAAGCGAGAGAGACAGAGAGAAGGAGACAGAGAGATTGTTAGCCATGGCACGATTGCAGTTGACCGTAAACTGCTATCTTGGTCAGGACCCTCTCGAGAAAGAGATTATTCATCTCAAGGGACTTCCTGATTAAAAAAGGTTAAAAAAAGGTCAGCTAAATAAATACAATTTTAAAAGTGATGATGTCACCAAAAATCTGCATGTCTAAGGCCACTTTGAATAAAGGCACTTTGGTGAAAATATTGCAAGTGTTTGCAATAAGTTGTGCTGACTTTAGGTTGTGCTGCATGGAGTTAGTTGAACTTCTGACCCAGCACAACTGGGGGTATCTTAAACAAACATTATTGAAAGAAGGCATAATGATACAACAGCACCACACACCAGCGCCTGTATTCATAAAGCATCTCAAAGTCTGACTATCTACTCATCTAGGATCAGTTTTTCCTTACAGATTATATTGAATGGACAGGGTGAACCTGATTCTAGATCAGCCCCCCTACTTTGACCCTATATTGAGACCTCTGCCTCTGCCAACACACTATTGTTCCCACCAGGGGTGCCGTATGGGGGGGTTAGGATGATTCTAAGGGGGGCCCTAAAAAATTATTAGAACATTAGGTACATTCTTTTCAAGATTCAATTATTAACCTATCATCATTAATACAATATTTTATTTACAATGTACTAATAAAACTAAATGAAATGGTTCGGTCCTGCCCCCAAACCGGGCGCTAACGGTACTTGCTAGCAGTGAATTGCGAGTGTGGAGTGGCGGTGGAGCATGGTGTCTCAGCTTCCTAAAGAGAAATCTGGCTTCCAAAAACGAAAAGAAAGAAAAGAAAGACAAGAGAGAGAAAAGAATGGGCGACAGTATGTCACCGAATTTTTCACAAAGGAAGTTGGGTGAGGTCCGTGAGTAGTGGAAATGAACCTGTTAGCTTTGTCCATAGTGAAATAGGCTACTTTTCCTCCCCTAACATTAGTTATAATAACTGAGTGTTTCTGAGTGTTTACATTTCGCTCTCTTTTAGCCGACATTTAATAAATGCAGGCAAACTTTTAGCCATCTATTCATACTAAATCAGTTGTCCCTGCCGCTGCCTGGTGCCAGGCCCAACAGATGCAGCTTCAGGCTCAACAGCCTTGTCTCCCCATCCCCATACCCCTGAACCAGCCCTGTCTCCCCATCCCCCTGAACCAGCCCTGTCTCTCCATCCCCATACCCCTGAACCAGCCCTGTCTCCCCATCCCCATACCCCTGAACCAGCCCTGTCTCCCATACCCCTGAACCAGCCCTGTCTCCCCATCCCCATGAACCAGCCCTGTCTCCCCATCCCCATACCCCTGAACCAGCCCTGTCTCCCCATCCCCTGAACCAGCCCTGTCTCTCCATCCCCATACCCCTGAACCAGCCCTGTCTCCCCATCCCCATACCCTGAACCAGCCCTGTCTCCCCATACCCCTGAACCAGCCCTGTCTCCCCATCCCCATGAACTTGCCCTGTCTCCCCATCCCCATCCCCTGAACCAGCCCTGTCTCCCCATCCCCATACCCCTGAACCAGCCCTGTCTCCCCATACCGCTGAACCAGCCCTGTCTCCCCATCCCCATACCCCTGAACCAGCTCTGTCTCCCAATACCCCTGAACCAGCCCTGTCTCCCCATCCCCCTGAACCAGCCCTGTCTCCCCAACCCCATCCCCCTGAACCAGCCCTGTCTCCCCATCCCCATCCCCCTGAACCAGCCCTGTCTCCCCATCCCCATACCCCTGAACCAGCCCTGTCTCCCCATCCCCATCCCCCTGAACCAGCCCTGTCTCCCCATCCCCATCCCCCTGAACCAGCCCTGTCTCCCCATCCCCATACCCCTGAACCAGCCCTGTCTCCCCACCCCCCTGAACCAGCCCTGTCTCCCCATCCCCATCCCCCTGAACCAGCCCTGTCTCCCCATCCCCATACCCCTGAACCAGCCCTGTCTCCCCATCCCCATACCCCTGAACCAGCCCTGTCTCCCCATACCCCTGAACCAGCCTTGTCTCCCCATCCCCATACCCCTGAACCAGCCCTGTCTCCCCATCCCCATACCCCTGAACCAGCTCTGTCTCCCCATCCCCCTGAACCAGCCCTGTCTCCCCATCCCCATACCCCTGAACCAGCCCTGTCTCCCCATACCCCTGAACCAGCTCTGTCTCCCCATCCCCCTGAACCAGCCTTGTCTCCCCATCCCCATACCCCTGAACCAGCCCTGTCTCCCCATACCCCTGAACCAGCTCTGTCTCCCCATCCCCCTGAACCAGCCCTGTCTCCCCATCCCCATACCCCTGAACCAGCCCTGTCTCCCCATACCCCTGAACCAGCCCTGTCTCCCCATCCCCCTGAACCAGCCCTGTCTCCCCATACCCCTGAACCAGCCCTGTCTCCCTATCCCCATCCCCCTGAACCAGCCCTGTCTCCCCATCCCCCTGAACCAGCCCTGTCTCCCCATCCCCCTGAACCAGCCCTGTCTCCCCATCCCCCTGAACCAGTCCTGTCTCCCCATCCCCATACCCCTGAACCAGCCCTGTCTCCCCATCCCCATACCCCTGAACCAGCCCTGTCTCCCCATACCCCTGAACCAGCCCTGTCTCCCCATCCCCATCCCCCTGAACCAGCCCTGTCTCCCCATCCCCCTGAACCAGCCCTGTCTCCCCATACCCCTGAACCAGCCCTGTCTCCCCATCCCCATACCCCTGAACCAGCCCTGTCTCCCCATCCCCCTGAACCAGTCCTGTCTCCCCATCCCCATCCCCCTGAACCAGCCCTGTCTCCCCATCCCCATACCCCTGAACCAGCCCTGTCTCCCCATCCCCATCCCCCTGAACCAGCCCTGTCTCCCCATCCCCATACCCCTGAACCAGCCCTGTCTCCCCATCCCCATACCCCTGAACCAGCCCTACTCACAACTGAAGGAGGTGAGCAGCATTGTGTTGAATGACATGTCAGTTGGCATAATTGCAGGTTCTGCAATGCATTGAGGACAGGAATGTGATTCTCCAGTCAGGAAAAATCTCACTTGACACAGAGGCAGCCAATATCAGAGCCTTAAAGGAAGAGATGCAGGCTCTTAGAGATGGATGGGAGTCACTCCTCTCTGAGGCAACACTGATTGCTACGCAAATGGATGTTGCACCTCAGAGGAAAAGGAAGAGATTCCATGATGAGACCTCTCAAGAGGAGACAGCTCAGGACAGTGCAGCAGCGGTGTTTGGGAACACAGAGGAAAAGGAAGAGATTCCATGATGAGACCTCTCAAGAGGAGACAGCTCAGGACAGTGCAGCAGCGGTGTTTGGGAACACAGAGGAAAAGGAAGATATTCCATGATGAGACCTCTGAAGAGGAGACAGCTCAGGACAGTGCAGCAGCGGTGTTTGGGAACACAGAGGAAAAGGAAGAGATTCCATGATGAGACCTCTGAAGAGGAGACAGCTCAGGACAGTGCAGCAGCTGTGTTTGGGAACACAGAGGAAGAGGAAGAGATTCCATGATGAGACCTCTGAAGAGGAGACAGCTCAGGACAGTGCAGCAGCTGTGTTTGGGAACACAGAGGAAGAGGAAGAGATTCCATGATGAGACCTCTCAAGAGGAGACAGCTCAGGACAGTGCAGCAACAGTGTTTTGGAACACAGTGTTTTTTACTGCTATGGACAACATCGTAAGTGACTTGGACACTAGGTTCCACACCACCGCAAAAACTGTAGAATAATGTTCTGCTGTTCTGAAAGTTGGGCAAATTAGTGAGGATAAAGTCCCTTCTGTGTGCCAACCACTGATCATGAAGTATT
This sequence comes from Salmo trutta, assembly GCF_901001165.1. NCBI lineage: Eukaryota > Metazoa > Chordata > Actinopteri > Salmoniformes > Salmonidae > Salmo > Salmo trutta. Next base: position 21,387 of record NW_021822933.1, on the reverse strand, counting down.
CCAGAGATCTTACACCTGAGTTTCAAAATGAAGTAAGACACCTGAACACTGTATATGCTGCCACTTTCCCCCCTAACTTGTCCCCTCTTGGTCTCCTGAATGCAATTTGTAAGATGCAGCTGCAAAGCATTTTTGGAGAAGTGTGCATTGCTTAATGTATATTTTGCACACTGCCTGTGACTGTGGCTGGTGGCGAGAGCTTTCAGTAAGATAAAACTGATAAAAAAAACTGTCCCAGGACAGGCTTTGCAGTCTTGCCATGCTTTCCATTGAAAGTCAGTTAGCTAGAAAGCTGGACTTCAAAGACTTGATCAGTGACTTTACTAGCAATAAGGCTTGGCGCTGGCCACTTGGTGAGTAAGGCTGAGCAAAGGCCAGTGATAACTGTTAAATGGCATGGCTATGGATATTGGATCACTACACACATGATGCCCACAGGCTGAGAACAAGACTGAGAACAGACTGAGAACAAGATATATCTCAAAGTAATGGCTGGATTGCCATAAAATGTGTTGTTCACAATCAAGACCCCAAGTGGAAGAAACCTATTGTTTTGGTGACCTCTTGACCTTTCCTCTAGCGCCACCATCAGGCCTTTTCATTTCCATTTATTTTTCCATTTTCCATTTCCACTTTCACAGAAGCTTATTTTCTAGTTGGTATGTATACTTAGATCAAAAATCTGCTACTGATTGTATTATTTTGTTTGTTATATCATTCTATAGATGATAATGTTAATTTATTGTAATTGAAAAGGTTAATGTATATTTAAGTTATATTTATTTTAATTTATACATTCATGTTAAGAGAATTTTCCCATTAAAATGGCATTTAGACTGTAAAAGATGGCCTTTAGCACATTTCTTATAGAGGGTATCAGTCTTGCATCAAATAGTGAATTCCACTGTATGCAGAATGTTGCATGCATGTCTGCACAGTGTTATATTTTCACAGCTCACTGTCAGTAAATATCGTACAGTAAATATTGGACTACAAGAGAGTTGCAAGCCTGCAAAGGTAGCGTTATTTAAAGCTTTGAATGGGTTGATTGGGTTCTGGAGGTGGGTAGTTACAGCAATTTGGCAGAGTTGGTTTGTCCTGCGGTGGTGGGGCCCAATGTGATATCTTTTCATGGGGCCCAAAACCCCTGGCGGCGCGCCTGGTTCCCACCACAAAACACCAGCTTTTCATGGGGCCCAAAACCCCTGGCAGCGCCCCTGGTTCCCACCACAAAACACCAGCTTTTCATGGGGCCCAAAACCCCTGGCGGCACGCCTGGTTCCCACCACAAAATACCAGCTTTTCATGGGGCCCAAAACCCCTGGCGGCGCCCCTGGTTCCCACCACAAAACACCAGCTTTTCATGGGGCCCAAAACCCCTGGCGGCGCCCCTGGTTCCCACCACAAAACACCAGCTTTCATGGGGCCCAAAACCCCTGGCGGCGCCCCTGGTTCCCACCACAAAACACCAGCTTTCATGGGGCCCAAAACCCCTGGCGGCGCCCCTGGTTCCCACCACAAAACACCAGCTTTTCATGGGGCCCAAAACCCCTGGCGGCGCCCCTGGTTCCCACCACAAAACACCAGCTTTTCATGGGGCCCAAAACCCCTGGCGGCCATTAATGTCCAACATCTAATCATCCCTGACACACAACATCTGTCCGTCTCTGTTTTAGCCAATAGCAGAAACGTGCTGAACAGAAAATATCAATGAGTCATCATGACAACAGAGGCCCACTTTAATCAACAGGCCTATCTATAATTCATACATCTGTGATTCATCTCCCTGCCCTATCTGAATGCTCTGTTCTGTTATGTGTTTGCTGTCTGTCTCAAAAGCAAACTGCTCCAGAGGCATGATGGGCCACTGTCTCTCTCTTTGTCCTGCTCTGTATCTCAGTCTATCCATCTCTCATGCTCTCTCTCTCTCTCTCTCTCTCTGTCTCTCTCTCTCTCTCTCTCTCTCTCTGTCTGTCTCTCTTTCACCCCCCCTCTCTCTTTTTTATACTTTTTCAGCCAAACTTCTTCATGGTTTACACTCTCATCATCAAGCCCTTGATAGTTGAATCAGCTGTGATAGTGTCGGGCTGAAACAAAAACCTATAATAACCCTCTCCCACAAAGGGTGTTCATATTGCTCACCTCGTTTGAGTCAATGCCGTTGTTGACAGACCATGTGGTCTGGAAGTACTCCAGCATGCGCTGTTTGAGGCCCTGGGGCAGGTGGTGGACCCGGATAAAGTCCTTCAGGTCCTTGGTGCGGGTGTGGTACTGGGACCAGCGAGAGTACATCCTCTGAATAATGGCTGTCACATTACCAAACACCAGGGCGTGCATCAACGCTAGAGGGGAGGGATGGCGGGAAAGAGGGAGGGAGGGACAGACGGGTGTAGGGATTGGTGGGCAGGCAGGCCGAGGACAGACAGACAGACAGACAGACAGACAGACAGACAGACAGACAGACAGACAGACAGACAGACAGACAGACAGGGAGGGAGGGAGGGAGGGAGGGAGGGAGGGAGGGAGGGAGGGAGGGAGGGAGGGAGGGAGGGAGGGAGGGAGGGAGGGAGGGAGGGAGGGAGGGAGGGAGGGAGGGAGGGAGGGAGGGTTGGAAAACAGGGTTTTGGTGGGGATGAATTAGGAGTTAGAGGGGCATGATATTGGGAGGTGGGTTTTGGTGTGGGAGTAAAATTGAGTTTGGGGGGTCACATTTGGAGATGGATGGGCAAGATATTTAGAGGTGGGGCATGATATTTAGAGAAGAGGAAAACATTCTGAGAAAGATTTACTAGAGGTTAATCATTCCATTTCCCCTTTACCCACACCAGGTCAACCTATGCTTCACTATACACACTACCTGGGCTGGCTAGGTGTTTGTTCCCATCTCACACACACTATGGGGAGATAGGAGAGATGTGGTATATGGGACACACACATCCCTTACTTCTCTATTCTCCCTGTGTGTGTGTGTGTGTGTGTGTGTGTGTGTGTGTGTGTGTGTGTGTGTGTGTGTGTGTGTGTGTGTGTGTGTGTGTGTGTGTGTGTGTGTGTGTGTGTGTGTGTGTGTGTGTGTGTGTGTGATTGCCCCCAGGCAGTCGGGGACATTTAACTCAGCCAGGCTCATGAGCATTCAAAGGGAGAACACTTGCCATTGTGACCTCATTTAAACCCACCGCCCCAAAACCAGTTCACGTCTCCGGTTTGGACCAGATAAAACCAACTAGAACCAGTCCAAACCAGCAGATCAGCCACCAGACCAGTCCTTATCACAGTAAAACTAGATAAAACCAGACAAAGCTAACATTATGAACATTGCCTGGTGTTCACAGATGTCATTCTGAATAGTTCTTACATGCATTAATTGTGATGTGCACGTGTGTGTGCCCGTGTGTGTATGTCGGTGTGTGTGTGCCCGTGTGTGTGTGTGTGCCCGTGTGTGTGTGTGTATCTTCCCTACCTCCGATGAGCATGGTGCAGATGGAGAAGATCTTCTCAGCGTCGGTGTTGGCCGACACGTTCCCGAAGCCCACGCTGGTCAGACTGGACAGGGTGAAGTAGAGAGAAGCGATGTAGACACTCCTCAGAGAGGGACCGCTCAGCCCCGTCCCGTTCACCTCCCCAAGGGGGTCATAGGGAGACTCCAGACGCTTCCCCAACTCATGAAGCCAGCCTGGAGACAGAGAGGAGGGAGGGAAAGATGGGCTTTGTTCCAATTCTCTACCCTTCTCTCGCTCAAAGTGTACACTCGTACTCTCCGTCTCATGATTTAGAAGAAGTGTAAGGAATATGGTGGAAACCTCCTCCAGTCATGATTGTGAGGGGTGGAGAATCAGAACACAGCCATAGGCTTTGTCCAAAATGTCTTCATTTGCTCTAGATAGTGCACTACTTTTCACCAGAGCATTGCACTCTATAGGGTAGAGGTCTCCAAGAGGTCGATTGTGAGCTACCCAGAGCTCACAGCCCACCGATGAGTAACTCGCCAAACAATTCTGCATGTATTTTTCACGTGTTCCCCCACAAACTGTCATAAACAAATCTCACATGTATCAGACACCTCAAGCTCCTGGCTACTATCAATCAAATCCACATTAACATTATCCCGCCCCTGGTTAGCCACAATTTACTTAAAAAGTAACACAATATCTGCCAATTCATTTCTAGCAATAACGCCCCTTTATGTCTGTGTGATGCATGCGTTTGTCATTTATTCACTTTGTTTCACCAGTTAGTGTTAATGACACAGTAACTGTCTTCTGGTTAAATAGAAAGACAAAAATAAATAAACACAATAAAATAAATAACGAATAAAAACGTTCCCCAAAACATTCATGATTATTTGTATCAATCGGGTGGGCTTTTGTTTTTTGCAAACTCTGTCATGACATATGCATCAGCAAAAACATAGCTAGTCCAGCACATTCCTCTCTCTCCAAAGAAGCATTTAAAGGGGTATTTCACTCAAAGATCAACATTTGTTTGTTTTTTCCCAGCCCTCAAATTTTGTCTTCTGATGTTATTTTAAGAATTGACATGGACTCAGAACATCCAATGTCATTGTTTCTACATGAATAATTGTAAATTGAAGAGAGAAAATGGAACAAATCCCAAACCAGGAAAAAATTTACCAAGAAAATCGGAATTCGGGAAAATACAAAGAGAGTGCCTATTTGAAAGCTAGGATTTTTTTTATCAGAAGCTCACAACATATTTAATCATTTAAAAGTAGCTCTCATGCTAGAAAAGGTTGGAGACCCATAATATATGAAATAGGGTGCCATTTCAGATTTACCCATAATAGTGATAGAGAGATTTAATCAGACGGACAAACTAAATGGTGGATTGTCATCATATCTCAGGCTGATTGATTTGTGTGGATAAGATAAAGATATGCAATAATGACTGTATAAAATAAATAATTCAAATACTGAGCTATATTGTATGCAAAAAAAATTGGGAAGCTATATTATTTTGTACTAATACAATTGTTCACAGAAAGAGATTTTGTTAAACAAGTAATACTTTTTTGCTCAAAAGGGTATGATTACGGATAAACCTGAATGAATCGTGAATAATGATGAGTGAGAAAATTACAGAGGGTCAAAGATCATTTCTACATTAATGTGGATGCTACCATAATTACGGATAATCCTGAATTAATCATGAATAATGATGAGTGAGAAAGTTATAGAGGGTCAAAGATCATACCTTAAACATGCTAACCTCCCATGTTATTGGTAATGGTGATAGGTTAGCATGTCTTGGGGTTATGATCTTTGACCCGCTGTAACTTTTTCCTCATTATTCACGATCCATTCAGGATTATCCGTAATCATGGTTGCATCCACATTATGTACAAGTGTTTAAAAATATATTTTATTCTTATTTATTATAAAAGTGACTCCAAAATGTCACAAATTATTTACCATTCTTTTTTTTCATAATATAATTTCAATAGTTTTTTGCATAAAATATAGCTCAGTATTTTAATTATTTATTTCATACAGTCATTTTTGCTCATCTTCAGCAAGGGTGTCAATCATTTCAGACCCCATGTATATACAGTATACCCTGAGTATACCAGACATTAAGAACACCTTCCTAATATTGAGTTACACCCCCATGGCTGGATGTCCTTTAGGTGGTGGACCATTCTTGATATACACAGGAAACTGTTGAGCGTGAAAAACTCAGCAGCGTTGCAGTTCTTGACACAAACCGATGCGCCTGTCGCAGTCCATGTGGGGTCAAATGACATTAGGAGGGCTAGCTCAGAACTGCTGAAAATGCATTTTAAAGAACTGATTCTTGCTCTGAAAGATTCCAAAAAGGGGCCAATTATTTCTGCCCTGGTACCATCGCTGGGCCTTGGCTGTGAAAGATTCAGCAGGCTACTAGCATTAAACACTGGGCTAAAAGACAACTGTAGTTCTGTTGGCATAACTTTTATAGATAACTTTGACACCTTTTGGTCCATCCAAATCATCTTGGCTCCTGGACCCTGTCGGTGCATTTCAAGGCTGCGTTGAGACAATGACTTATCATTGACCCAAGCCCTGCTCAGATAATCCTTACCATTATGTGGCTGAGTTGTCGTAGTGCTGCTGCAAATGTACATTGTCCCAGGGGCATTGGCAGTCATAATGTAAGTTACCTAATTTATGTACCTCTAACTCCCTTGAATGCTTCTGTCAATCCATCAGCTTTTGTATGCCGTAATTATGCGCCTATGAACACGGTTTAGAACTGGGGCGGAGTGCCCTAGTAGGAAATCCACTGTGTGCAGCTCACCCTGCACTATCAGCTTAAACATAAATACCATTGTCATGTCTAGCTCTGATAAGCCTCCCAATAAAGCAATAAAAACAATCAAGCAACCCAGAAAAGTGCTTTAAAAAAGGCCATATTAACATATGTAGCCTAAGAAACAAGGTTCATGAAGTCAATAACTTGCTTGTAACAGATGACATTCATATACTGACTACCTCTGAAACTCACTTAGATAATACCTTTGATGATACAGTGGTATGCAATACATGGTTTCAACATCTTCAGAAGATACAGGGTTGCCTATTGTGGAGGTGTTTCCGTGTATGTTCAGAGTCATATTCCTGTAAAGCTTAGAGACGATCTCATGTCAAACGATGTTGAAGTAATATTGCTACAGGTTCACCTGCCTCACCTAAAGCTCTTTCTTGTGGGTAGCTGCTATAGACCAAGTGCTAACAGCCAGTATCTGGATAATATGTGTGAAATGCTTGATAATGTGTTTGATATCAACAGAGAGGTATATTTTCTGGGTGACCTAAATACTGACTGGCTTTCATCAAGCTGTCCACTCTTGAAAAAGCTTCAAACTGTAACCAGTGCCTGCAACCTGGATCAGGTTGTCAGTCAACCTACAGTACCAGAGTAGCTACAAACAGCACAGGAATGAAATCATCCATGTGGATTGATCACAACTTTACTAATGCTGCAAAAATCTGCTGTAAAGAAGGATCCAAATCCATTGGATGTAGTGATTATAATATAGTAGCCATATCTAGGAAAACCAAAGTTCCAAAGGCTGGACCTAATATAGTGTATAAGAGGTCATACAATAACTTTTGCAGTGATTCCCTTGTTGAAGATGTAAAGAATATGTGTCGGTCTGTAGTGTGTAATGAGGAGCAGTCAGATGCTGCACTTCACACATTTTTGAAATTGCTTATTCTAGTTAATAATAAGCATGCACCCATTAAGGTGACTGTAAAAACGGTTAAATCCCTGTGGATTCATAAGGAATGATACAATTGTATGGTTGAGAGGGATGAGGCAAAAGGAGTCTGGCTGCACAGCCGATTGGCAAACATACTGTACATTTAGAAAGCATGTGACTAAACTGAAAAAATAAGAAGAAACTGTACTAAGAAACTAAGATAAATTACAGTGCATTTGGAAAGTATTCACATTTAGTTATATTACAGACTTATTCTAAAAATAATTTTAAAAAAAATCCTCATCAGTCTAAACACAATACCCCATAACGACAAAGCAAAACCAGGTTTTTAGAAATGTTTGCAAATGTATTAAATAGAAAAAACTGAAATATCACATTTACATAAGTGTTCAGACCCTTTACTCAGTACTTTGTTGAAGCAACTTTGGCATCGAATACAGCCTCGAGTCTTCTTGGGTATGATGCTACAAGCTTGGCACACCTATATTTGGGGAGTTTCTCCCATTCTTTGCAGATTCTCTCAAGCTCTGTCAGGTTGGATGGGGAGCATTGCAGCACAGCTATTTTCAGGTTTCTCCAGAGATGTTCGATCGGGTTCAAGCCCAGGCTCTGGCTGGGCCACTCAAGAACATTCAGAGACTTGTCCCCAAAGCCACTCCTGCATTGTCTTGGCTGTGTGCTTAGGGTCATTGTCCTGTTGGAAGGTGAATCTTCACCCCAGTCTTGAGCGGTCTGGAGCAGGTTTTCATCAAGGATCTCTCTGTACTTTGCTCCATTCATCTTTCCCTCGATCCTGTCTAGTCTCCAATTCCCTGCCGCTGAAAAACATCCCCACAGCATGATGCTGCCACCATTCATCAGACCAGAGAATCTTATTTATCCTGGTCTGAGTGTCCTTTATGTGCCTTTTGGCAAACTCCAAGCAGGCTGTTATGTGCCTTTTACTGAGGAGTGGCTTCCGTCTGACCACTACCATAAAGGCCTGATTGGTGGAGTGCTGCAGAGATGGTTGTCCTTCTGGAAGGTTCTCCCATCCCCACAGAGGAACTCTGGAGCTCTTTCAGAGTGACCATCAGGTTCAATGGTCATCTCCCTGACCAAGGCCCTGCTCCCCGATTGTTCAGTTTGGCAGGGCGGCCAATTACCCTTCCCCAGATCTGTGCCATGATACAATCCTATCTTGGAGCTCTACGGACAATTCCTTTGACCTCATGACTTGGTTTTTGCTCTGACATGCACTGTCAACTGTGGGACCTTATATAGACTGGTGTGTGCCTTTCCAAATCATGTCCAATAAATTGAATTTACCACAGGTGGACTCCAATCAAGTTGTAGTAACATCTCAAGGATGCTCAATGGAAACAGGATGCAGCTGCGCTCAATTGTGAGTCTCATAGCAAAGCGTCTGTGTAATGTTTGTCGTCTGGAATGGAGGACCAAAACGCAGCAGGAATGTGGATGCTCATCTTGTATTTATTTGAAAATAAAGTGAACACCAAAATAACAAAAAAACGAAGAACTCACGAACAACAAAACAGTCTTGTCAGGCTCACACACGCAAAACAAGAAACAATCTCCTACAAATACTACACCAAACAATTACGCATATATAGGACTCTCAATCAGAGGCAACGAGAAACACCTGCCTCCAATTGAGAGTCCAGCACCCAAACCTAAACATAGAAAACCTAAACTAGACAGAATGCAGAAATACAACCTAGAACATACTAACCTAGAACATACACCCAAAACCCAGGAACACATAAATCAAACATCCCTCTACAACACACACAAAACCCCCACCATACAAAACAAACATCCCTCTGCCACGTCCTGACCAAAATACTAAACAACTACTCCCTCTGCTGGTCAGGACGTGACAGTCTGAATATGTATGTAAATAAGGTATTTCTGTTCTTTATTTGTAATAAATGTGCAAACATTTCTAAAAACCTGTTTCCGCGTTGTCATTGTGGGGTATTGTGTGTAGATTGACATCTTTATTAATACATTTTAGGCTGTAACGTAACAGAATGTGGAAAAATGCAAGGGCTCTAAATACTTTCCGAATGCACTGTATATAAAGAATGATAGTAAAAGGCTTTGGAGCACCTTAAATGACATTTTGGGAAAAAATGCAAACTTGGCTCATTCATCACAAAATGCACTGATATTGCCAACGACTTTAATGTTTTTTTTATTGGCAAGAATAGCAAACTTAGGCATGACAACAACAAATTCTGGACCTACACATCCATGCATAACTGACCAAATTATGAAAGACAAGCATTGTAATTTTGATTTCTGTAAAATGAGTGTGGAAGAGAAGAAAAAAGTATTGTTGTCTATCAACAATTACAAGCCACCTGGGTCTGACAACTTGGATGGAAAATTACTAAGGATCATAGCGGACGAAATTGCCAATAACATTTACCATCTCTTCAATCTATGCCTACATGAAACTGTGTGCCCTCAGGCCTGGAGGGAAGCAAAAATCATTTCGCTACCCAAGAATAGATAAGCACCCTATACTGGCTCAAACAGCTGACCATTCACCCTGTTACCAACCTTTAGTAAACTTTTGGAGAAAAATATTGTTTGACCAGATACAATGCTATTTCACAGTAAACAACTTAACAGATTTATAGCATGCTTATAGGAAAGGGCATTCAACATGTACGGAAATTGATAATAAAACGATTGTGGGAGCTGTTTTGTTAGACTCCAGTGCAGCTTTAATCGATCATAATCTGCTGCTGCAATAACGTATGTTTTATGGTTTTACATCCCCTGCTACAATGTGGATTGAGAGTTACCTGTCAAACAGAACACAGAAGGTGTTCTTTAATGGAAGCCTCTGCAACATAATCCAGGTATAGTCAGGGATTCCCCAGGGCAGCTGCCTAGGCCCCTTAATTTTTTACATGTTTTACTTATGACCTGCCACTGACTCTGAGTAAAGCCTGTGTGTCTATGTATGCTGATGACTCAACACTATACACATCAGCTACCACAGCAAGCAGAATAACTGCAACACTTATCAAAGAGCTGCAGTCAGTTTCAGAATGGGTGGCAAATAATAAATGAGTCCTAAATATTTCAAAACTAAAATCACTGTATTTGGGACAAATCATTCACTAAATGCTGAACCTTAACTAAATCTTGTAATGAATAATGTGGACATTCAGCAAGTTGAGGAGACTAAACTGCTTGGAGTAACCCTGGATTGTAAACTGTCATGGTCAAAACATATTGACGCAACTGTAGCTAAGATGAGGAGAGGTCTGTCTATAATAAAGCGCTGCTCTGCCTTCTTAACAGCACTATCAACAAGGCAGAACCTAATTTTATCGCACCTGGACTACTGGTCCAGTCTTGTGGTCATATGCCACAAAGACAGACTTAGGAAAATTCCTATTGGCCCAGAACAGGGCAGCACGGATGTCCCTTAAATGCACGTAGAGAGCTAACATTAATCAGTGTAGATGAAATCCAGCTTTCACCTGGATTCACCTAGTCAGTCAATGTCAGGTTCTTAATGTTTTGTACACTCAGTGTATATAGCATAATTGGAGCCCATAATTGGAGTCAACAATATAGTTTCTCTGAGCTGTCTCCAATGTATCCAGAACTGTGGATGCCTAACATTCAAACTGGAGTATCAGCAAGAACAAACAGATAGGGCAGCTTGAACAAATGCAAGATGTGCTGGTCCATCTGAAGCCCAGTGGGTCGGTCTAAATTGGGTGTTTTGCACAGAATGATCCTTATTTTAAATAATGGTAGACTAATCCACCATTCTTTCCGCTGCAGGATGGTGGAAGGAGGCTAAAGTAATGGGCCTGTGTGTTAGAAACATCCAGGATGATTTCTGGTCGCAATCCATCCCTGATACCAGGTACCTGAGAACCAAAACTAATCCTAGGTCAGCTCCTATCTATAACGTGAGTGTTGAAACAATCAGCAGGTCCCTGAGACCTCCACCAGACACTTAAGAATGGTAATTGGATATACCTCTCTCACTAACGTGGGATCAGCATTAGAATTACATAATTGAGATACAGCACATTAATCCTGCATGACACTGAGGCTCAGTTAATTGGAAAAACAGCATCAGCTTCTCATGGCCTCATCAATACTGACCCAGAATCAGTTTGGCGACGTCAGGGAGAGGTAATTGAGAATAGAGCCTGGCTCATCGATACTGACTGGGGATTAGCCCTAGAGGCCTCATTATGTGTTGGACATTACGTGTTCGGGGGCCTGGGGCCCGGCGACTAGTCATTACTGTGGGACTACGCTACTCTGTCAATCAAAACCCCAGAAACAAATAAAAACAGGACATGTTTTTCCCCAGTCACATTAAATTCCTTCCCCGTGCATGAATATTTTATAGTGTAATGAGTGTCTCATTAGAAATCAGTTGAATCAATAAAATAATCAACACAGCCATCAAAACTGCATAGCGAGATGCTGGTTGGGAAGCTAATAAACTCAGCAAAAAAAGAAACGTCCCTTTTTCAGGACCCTGTCTTTCAAAGATAATTCGTAAAAATCCAAATAACTTCACAGATCTTCCTTTTAAAGGGTTTAAACACTGTTTCCCATGCTTGTTCAATGAACCATAAACAATTAATGAACATGCACCTGTGGAACGGTCGTTAAGACACTAACAGCTTACAGACGGTAGGCAATTAAGGTCACAGTTATGAAAACTTAGGACACTAAAGAGGCCTTTATACTGACTCTGAAAAACGCCAAAAGAAAGATGCCCAGTGTCACAGACCTCGTAGTGAACAGACCAAGGCGCAACGTGTTGAGTGTTCATCCTTTTATTTTAAATGGAAGCACTTCACAAAGAAAAAAACTAACGACAGCCAAACAGTTCTGTCAGGTATACAAACATACTAAACAGAAAGCAACCACCCACAAAACCCAAAGGAAAACAGGCTGCCTAAGTATGGCTTCCAATCAGAGACAACAAAAGACACCTGCCTCTGATTGGAAACCATACTCGGCCAAACATGGAAAACGATACATAGAAATAGAAAACTAGAACAAATTCCCCTAGAACAAAAAAAACCCAAAACACACAAAACAACCCCCCTGCCATGCCCTGACCATTCTACTATGGCAAATGACCCTTTTCACTGGTCAGGACGTGACAGTACCACCCCCCCCCCCCCCCCCGAAGGTGCAGACCCCGACTCCACCCTAAACAAAACCAACAAAAACAACCCCAAACCTAAAGGGAGGGAAGGGAGGGTGGCCACCATCTACGACGGTTCCTGTGCTACACCCCAAGCCCTTCCGCCAATCCTCCAGCTACGGAGGTGGCTCTGGCTCCGGGCATAGCCCCCATTCTGCGCTGCCGACCACCGCCGGAGGCTCTGGGCTGCAGACCGTCACCGAAGGCTCTGGGCTGCAGACCGTCGCTGAAGACTCCGGGCTGCAGACCGTCGCTGAAGGCTCCGGGCTGAGGAGTGTAGCTGGAGGCTCCGGGCTGAGGAGCGTAGCTGGAGGCTCCAGGCTGAGGAACGTCGCTGGAGGCTCCGGGCTGAGGAACGTCGCTGGAGGCTCCAGGCTGAGGAACGTCACTGGAGGCTCCGGGCTGAGGAACGTCGCTGGAGGCTCCAGGCTGAGGAACGTCACTGGAGGCTCCGGGCTGAGGAGCGTCGCTGCAGGCTCCGTGCCGTGGATCATCACTACTGGTTCCGCGCCTTGGATCATCACTGGAGGCTTTGTGCCATGGATCATCACTGGAGGCTCCGGGCCATGGGTTATCACTGGAGGCTTCGTGCCATGGATCATCCCTACAGGCTCCGTGCCATGGATCATCACTGGAGGCTTCATGCCATGGATCATCCCTACAGGCTCCGGGCCATGGATCATCACTGGAGGCTTTGTGCCATGGATCATCCCTGGAGGCTTCATACGGGGAGCTGGAACCGGTCTCACAAGACTGGGGAGACGCACAGGAGACTGGGTGCGCAGAGCAGGCACAAGGCACACTGGGCCGTGAAGGCACACCGGAGGTCTGGAGCTCAGGGCTGGCACACCCCAACCTGGCTGGATGGTCACTGTAGCCCGGCACGGGCGGAGCGCTGGCACAGGGCGAACTGGGCTGTGCTGGGGAATGAGGGCTGCCGTGTGTAGGGCAGGCGCAGGATAAACTGGGCCGAGGAGACGCACTGGAGGCCAGATGCGTTGAGCCGGCGCACTTCTTCCTGGCTGCCGGCCAACTCTCGCATGGCAACGCTGCGGAGCCCGTACAGACCGCTCCGGTTTGCTACACGCATCTTTCCTATACGCCCGGGAAGTTAGGTCAGAGCTCCCCCTGACCTAGCCAAACTACCCGTATGCCCCCCCTAAAACATTTTGGGGGGCTGCCTCTCAGCCTCCTCTTGCCGTTCCAGCCGTTCCTCCCAGTAACGCCGTTCCGCCTTCACTGCCTATATCTCCTCTGGCGGGTGGCGATACTCTCCCGGGCCTTGTCCACGGTCTTGTCCCATCCAGGATTTCTTCCCAGGTCCATAACTCCAAGCCATAGTGCTCGGACCTGCTCCTCCTCCCATGCTGCTTGGTCTTCTTATGGTGGGTGGTTCTGTCACAGATGTCGTAGTGAACAGACCAAGGCGCAGCGTGTTGAGTGCTCATACTTTTATTTTAAATGGAAGCACTTCACAAAGAAAAAAACTAACGACAGCCAAACAGTTCTGTCAGGTATACAAACATACTAAACAGAAAGCAACCACCCACAAAACCCAAAGGAAAACAGGCTGACTAAGTATGGCTTCCAATCAGAGACAACAAAAGACTGTTAGCCTCTGATTGGAAACCATACTCGGCCAAACATGGAAAACGAAACATAGAAATAGAAAAAAAAAAAAAACACACAAAACAACCCCCCTGCCACGCCCTGACCATTCTACTATGGCAAATTACCCTTTTCACTGGTCAGGACGTGACAGCCAGGGTCCCTGCTCATCTGCGTGAATGTGCCTTAGGCATGCTGCAAGGAGGCATGAGGACTGCAGATATGGCCAGGGCAATAAATTGCAATGTCCGTGCTGTGAGACACCTAAGACGGCACTACAGGGAGGTGGGATGGACAGATGATCCTTGTCACAGTGGCATATCACGTGTAACAACACCTGCACAGGATCGGTACATCCGAACATCACAACTGCGGGACAGGTGCAGGATGGCAACAACAACTGCCAGAGTTACACCAGGAATGCACAATCCCTCTATCAGTGCTCAGACTGTCCGCAATAGGCTGAGAGAGGCTGGACTGAGGACTTGTAGGCCTGTTGTAAGGCAGGTCCTCACCAGACATCACCGGCAACAACGTCACCTGTGGGCACAAACCCACCGTCGCTGGACCAGACAGGACTGGCAAAAAGTGCTCTTCACTGACGAGTCGTGGTTTTGTCTCACCAGGGGGGATGGTCGGATTTGCGTTACACCGAGGCCTTACTCTGGAGCGGGATCGATTTGGAGGTGGAGGGTCCGTCACGGTCTGGGACGGTGTGTCACAGCATCATCGGACTGAGCTTTTTGTTATTGCAGGCAATCTCAACACTGTGCGTTACAGGGAAGACATCCTCCTCCCTCATGTAGTACCCTTCCTGCAGGCTCATCCTGACATGACCCTCCAGCATGACAATGCCACCAGCCATACTGCTCGTTCTGTGCGTGATTTCCTGCAAGACATGAATGTCAGTGTTCTGCCATGGCCAGTGAAGAGCCCAGATCTCAATCCCATTGAGCACGTCTGGGACTTGTTGGATCGGAGGGTGAGGGCTAGGGCCATTCACCCCAGAAATGTCTGGGAACTTGCAGGTGACTTGGTGGAAGAGTGGGGTAACATCTCACAGCAAGAACTGGCAAATCTGGTGCAGTCCATGAGGAGGAGATGCACTGTAGTACTTAATGCAACTGGTGGCCACACCAGATACTGACTGTTACTTTTGATTTTGACCCCCCCCCCCTTGTTCAGGGACACATTATGCTATTTCTGTTAGTCACATGGCTGTGGAACTTGTTCAGTTTATGTCTCAGTTGTTGAATCTTATGTTCATACAATTATTTACACATGTTAAGTTTGCTGAAAATAAAAGCAGTTGATAGTGAGAGGATGTTTCTTTTTTTGTTGAGTTCAGATGATAGCCCAAAACAACCACACAATAGCCATGATATGCTGCCATGACCAGCTGACACTATTAACCAAAAACGCCCTCTCACCAAATGTCAGCACCATCCCTGAACCCCTCCAGACAGAACTAGCTGCTCACCAATGTCCGTCTCATCCATTGATGTTCATGGTCTCTAGCCAGGTAAATGATCCCGTCCCTGAACCCCTCCAGACAGAACAAGCTGCTTACCCGGCGATGCCACCCCTGGTCGATTCTCAGACATGCTCACCCCTCACTCTTCCACCTCTATTCCTGATCCCTACTTTCCCCATCTCTAACGCCCCCCCTTCACCCCCCGTAAGACAGAACAAGCAGCTCACTGATGCAATACCCACCCAAATCCCTGATCCCCTCTCAGACAAAACTAGTCGCTCCCACCACTCACCGATGTCCCAGGAGTAGGTATTTGCCTCCATCTCCTTCTTGCCGATGACGTACCAGATGCAGGCCATCCAGTGGGCCAGCAGGGCGAACATGGACATGAGCAGGGTGAGCACCACAGTGCTGTGCTGGGAGTACCGGTCCATCTTCTGGAGCAGACGCAGCAGCCGGAGCAGACGCACTGTCTTCAACAGGTGGACTACTGATACCTGGGTGGGGAATGAATGACAGGTGGGGTTCTATTACAGTGACAGCAGAGGAGGTACAGAGGGGAGCTAGTGGCAAGTGTCTTCATCCTCTTCATCATCATCATAACCTATTCAACCAAACAACACACCTTCTTGCTCATCCTACTCCTCCTCCTCATCATGACCAAAACCACCAACATAGCTAAACACATCATCACCATCACCACCATCATTATCATCATCACCATCCCCTTTATCATTATCATCACCATCATCATCACCATCACCACCATCATTATCATCGCCATCATTATCATCATCACCATCACCACCATCATTATCATCATCACCATCACCTTTATCATTATCATCACCTTTATCATTATCATCATCACCATCACCACCATCATTATCAGCATCACCATCACCACCATAATTATCATCACCATCATCATCAGCATCACCACCATCATTATCATCATCATCACCATTACCACCATCATCATCACCACCATCATTATCATTATCACCACCATCATTATCATCAGCATCACCACCCTCATTATGATCATCATCACCACCATCATTATCATCTCCACCATCATTATCATCATCATCACCACATCATTATTATCATCATCACCACCATCATTAACATCATTACCATCATCATCCCCACCATCATTATCATCATCACCATCATCAACATCACCACCATCATTCTCATCATCATCATCACCACCATCATTATCATCATCACCATCACCACCATCATCCCCATCACCACCATCATTATCATCACCACCATCTTCCCCATCACCACCATCATTATCATCACCATCATCATCACTATCACCACCATCATTATCATCCCCATCACCACCATCATTATCATCACCATCATCATCACTATATTTTAGAGTAGATCAGCAATATTAAATTCTTTAGAATGAGACCAACTGCATCATTAAAGCTCATGGTCATCATCACTCTTATAATCTTCAACAGGAATATAGTTCTCCTCCATGCTTTGATTAAATACAGTGCTGCATATTCTCACACTTCTTTAATTTCTTTGATATTTGAGTGCTTGGTGCTGAAGGCAATGTGAGAGAGAACGAGCTCAGAGAGTGATTTCCTGTCAACAGGAATGCATGAACACTGTGGATGCAATCAAAAGGGCACAGTATTGCCTATAGGTCCTACAGGCCCTGGTCAAATGTAGTGCACAATATCGGAAATAGGGTGCCATTTGGGATACACTGCGTCAGGGTTCCCCAACTGGCAGACCGCAGGCCGAATTTGGCCCATGGGTGATTTTATAGGAGCCTCCAAGGTTTTCTGACCAAAAAATTTAAAATTAAAAAACACCAGCAAATCAGCTCCAAGTGATTTTAATTTTAGAACTCTATCACAAAGTATTCCCACACATAATAAAGAGATATATAAATATTTTATTTTATTTTACCTTTATTTAACTAGGCAAGTCAGTTAAGAACAAATTCTTATTTTCATTGATGGCCTAGGAACAGTGGGTTAACTGCCTGACCTCATGCCTGATCTCATCCCTTCATTAGAAGATGCCTGGTTGTTTTTTAAAAATGCCTTCCTCACCATCTTAAATAAGCATGCCCCATTCAAGAAATTTAGAACCAGGAACATATATAGCCCTTGGTTCTCTCCAGATCTGACTGTTCTTAACTAACACAAAAACTTCCTGTGGCGTTCTGCATTAGCATCGAACAGCCCCCGTGATATGCAACTTTTCAGGGAAGTTAGAAACCAATATACCCAGGCAGTTAGAAAAGCCAAAGCTAGCTTTTTCAAGCAGAAATGTGCTTCCTGCAACACAAACTCAAAAAGGTTCTGGGACACTGTAAAGTCCTTGGAGTAAAAGAGCACCTCCTCCCAGCTGCCCACTGCGCTGAGGATAGGAAACTCTGTCACCACCGATAAATCCACTATAATTGAGAATTTCAATAAGCATTTTTCTACGGCTGGCCATGCTTTCCACCTGGCTACCCCTACCCCGGTCAACAGCACTGCACCCCCCACAGCAACTCGCCCAAGCCTTCCCCATTTCTCCTTCTCCCAAATCCAGTCAGCTGATGTTCTGAAAGAGCTGCAAAATCTGGACCCCTACAAATCAGCCGGGCACGACAATCTGGACTCTTTCTTTCTAAAATGATCTGCCGAAATTGTTGCAACCCCTATTACTAGCCTGTTCAACCTCTCTTTCGTGTCGTTTGAGATTCCCAAAGATTGGAAAGCAGCTGCGGTCATCCCCCTCTTCAAAGGGGGGGACACTCTTGACCCAAACTGCTACAGACCTATATCTATCCTACCCTGCCTCTCTAAAGTCTTCGAAAGCCAAGTCAACAAACAGATTATCGGCCATTTCGAATCCCACCGCACCTTCTCCGCTATGCAATCTGGTTTCAGAGCTGGTCATGGGTGCACCTCAGCCACGCTCAAGGTCCTAAACAATATCGTAACCGCCATCAATAAGAAACAATACTGTGCAGCCGTATTCATTGACCTGGCCAAGGCTTTCAACTCTGTCAATCACCACATCCTCATTGGCAGAGTCAACAGCCTTGGTTTCTCAAATGATTGCCTCGCCTGGTTCACCAACTACTTCTCTGATAGAGTTCAGTGTGTCAAATCGGAGGGCCTGTTGTCCGGGCCTCTGGCAGACTCTATGGGGGTGCCACAGGGTTCAATTCTTGGGCCGACTCTTTTCTCTGTATTAATCAATGATGTCGCTCTTGCTGCTGGTGAGTCTCTGGTCCACCTCTACGCAGACGACACCATTCTGTATACTTCTGGCCCTTCTTTGGACACTGTGTTAACTACCCTCCAGACGCGCTTCAATGCCATACAACTCTCCTTCGTGGCCTCCAACTGCTCTTAAATACAAGTAAAACTAAATGCATGCTCTTCAACCGATCGCTGCCTGCACCTGCCCGCCCATCCAGCATCACTACTCTGGACGGTTCTGACTTAGAATATGTGGACAACTACAAATACCTAGGTGTCTGGTTAGACTGTAAACTCTCCTTCCAGACTCACATCAAACATCTCCAATCCAAAGTTAAATCTAGAATTGGCTTCCTATTTCGCAACAAAGCATCTTTCACTCATGCTGCCAAACATACCCTCATAAAACTGACCATCTTACCGATCCTCGACTTCGGCGATGTCATTTACAAAATAGCCTCCAATACCCTACTCAATAAATTGGATGCAGTCTATCACAGTGCCATCCGTTTTGTCACCAAAGCCCCATATACTACCCACCACTGCGACCTGTACACTCTCGTTGACTGGCCCTCGCTTCATACTCGTCGCCAAACCCACTGGCTCCAGGTCATCTACAAGACCCTGCTAGGTCTAAAGTTCCCCCTTATCTCAGCTCACTGGTCACCATAGCAGCACCCACCTGTAGCACTCGCTCCAGCAGGTACGTATATCTCTCCTTCGGGTATATCTCGCCTCCTTCGGCCGGCTTTCCTTCCAGTTCTCTGCTGCCAATGACTGGAACAAACTACAAAAATCTCTAAAACTGGAAACACTTATCTCCCTCACTAGCTTTAAGCACCAGCTGTCAGAGCAGCTCACAGATTACTGCACCTGTACATAGCCCATCTATAATTTAGCCCAAACAACTACCTCTTCCCCTACTCTATTTGTTTATTTATTTATTTTGCTCTTTTGCACCCCATTATTTATATTTCTACTTTGCACTTTCTTCCACTGCAAATCTACCATTCCAGTGTTTTACTTGCTATATTGTATTTACTTCGCCACCATGGCCTTTTTTGCCTTTACCTCCCTTATCTCACCTCATTTGCTCACTTTGTATATAGACTTATTTTTCTACTATATTATTGACTGTATGTTTGTTTTACTCCATGTGTAACTCTGTGTTGTTGTATGTGTCAAACTTTGTATGTGTCAAACATTTAAAAAAGTGTCATAAATCAATTTAATATACACCATCACAATGAATCCATTATTTATTTTAGTCATGTCTAAAGAAACATTCTGATTAGAAGAACATGTATTTCAGAACACCATAATATGAGTTGGCATACTGCAGTTCTATGTTTTCTGGCTATGCTCCTATAGGCTGTAGGCGTTTTCATTTAGCTGACAAGATATGCTTATAAGTCCAATTACATTATTTTATTTTTTATGATTTTTTTAGTAAGAAGAATATAATTGAACTTATCCATATAAAATATAAATAATATAAGTGTGCATACGAAGTGGCTATGTTGAGAGTAGAAGTAAACATTAGAAACAGGTCCTATATGCTAGATGTAGAGTTATTCTATGTTGAGAGTAGAAGTAAACATTAGAAACAGGTCCTATATGCTAGATGTAGAGTTATTCTATGTTGAGAGTAGAAGTAAACATTAGAAACAGGTCCTATATGCTAGATGTAGAGTTATTCTATGTTGAGAGTAGAAGTAAACATTAGAACACAGGTCCTATATGCTAGATGTAGAGTTATTCTATGTTGAGAGTAAAAGTAAACATTAGAAACAGGTCCTATATGCTAGATGTAGAGTTATTCTATGTTGAGAGTAGAAGTAAACATTAGAAACAGGTCCTATATGCTAGATGTAGAGTTATTCTATGTTGAGAGTAAAAGTAAACATTAGAAACAGGTCCTATTTGCTAGATGTAGAGTTATTCTATGTTGAGAGTAGAAGTAAACATTAGAAACAGGTCCTATATGCTAGATGTAGAGTTATTCTACGTTGAGAGTAAAAGTAAACATTAGAAACAGGTCCTATATGCTAGATGTAGAGTTATTCTACGTTGAGAGTAAAAGTAAACATTAGAAACAGGTCCTATATGCTAGATGTAGAGTTATTCTATGTTGAGAGTAGAAGTAAACATTAGAAACAGGTCCTATATGCTAGATGTAGAGTATTCTATGTTGAGAGTAGAAGTAAACATTAGAAACAGGTCCTATATGCTAGATGTAGAGTTATTCTATGTTGAGAGTAGAAGTAAACATTAGAAACAGGTCCTATATGCTAGATGTAGAGTTATTCTACGTTGAGAGTAAAAGTAAACATTAGAAACAGGTCCTATATGCTAGATGTAGAGTTAATTCTACGTTGAGAGTAGAAGTAAACATTAGAAACAGGGTCCTATATGCTAGATGTAGAGTTATTCTATGTTGAGAGTAGAAGTAAACATTAGAAACAGGTCCTATATGCTAGATGTAGAGTTATTCTATGTTGAGAGTAGAAGTAACATTAGAAACAGGTCCTATAATGCTAGATGTAGAGTTATTCTATGTTGAGAGTAAAAGTAAAACATTAGAAACAGTCCTATATGCTAGATGTAGAGTTTTCTATGTTGAGAGTAAGAAGTAAACATT
>NW_021822932.1:48817-85638 GCF_901001165.1 Salmo trutta | reverse complement strand
TTCAGCATTTCCTGTGAGGTCTACACCTGTTGATTCAGCATTTCATTGTGAGGTACTACACCTGTTGTATTCAGCATTTCACTGTGAGGTTACTACACCTGTTGTATTCAGCATTTCACTGTGAGGTCTACACCTGTTGTATTCAGCATTTCATTGTGAGGTCTACTACACCTGTTGTATTCAGCATTTCACTGTGAGGTATACTACACCTGTTGTATTCAGCATTTCACTGTAGGTTACTATACCTGTTGTATTCAGCATTTTACTGTAAGGTCTACTACACCTTTTGTTCAGCATTTCACTGTGAGGTCTACTACACCTGTTGTATTCAGCATTTCACTGTAAGGTCTACACCTGTTGTATTCAGCATTTCACTGTAAGGTCTACACCTGTTGTATTCAGCATTTCACTGTGAGGTCTACACCTGTTGTATTCAGCCATTTCACTGTGAGGTCTACACCTGTTGTACAGCATTTCACTGTAAGGTCTACTACCACCTGTTGTATTCAGCATTTCACTGTAAGGTCTACTACACCTGTTGTATTCAGCATTCACTGTGAGGTCTACTACACCGCTTGTATTCAGCATTTCACTGTGAGGTCTACTACACCTGTGTATTCAGCATTTCACTGTACGGTCTACTACACCTGTTGTATTCAGCATTTCACTGTAAGGTCTACTACACCTGTTGTATTCAGCATTTCACTGTGAGGTCTACTCCACCTGTTGTATTCAGCATTTCACTGAGAGGTCTACTACACCTGTGTATCAGCATTTCATGTGAGGTCTAATACTACCTGTTGTATTAGCATTTCACTGTGAGGTCTACTACACCTGTTGTATTCAGCATTTCCCTGTTAGGTCTACTGCACCTGTTGTATTCAGGCATTTCACTGTTGAGGTCTACCACTGTTGTATTCAGCATTTCACTGTAGGTTACTACACCTGTTGTATTCAGCATTCACTGTAGGTCTACTACACCGTTGTATTCAGCATTTCACTGTGAGGTCTACTACACCTGTTATATTCCGCATTTCACTGTGAGGTCTACTACAACCTGTTGTATTCAGCATTTCACTGTGACGGTCTACTACACCTGTTGTATTCAGCATTTCACTGGTTAGGTCTCTACACCTGTTGTATTCAGAATTTCACTGTAATGTCTACCTACACCTGTTGTATTCTGCATTTCACTGTAGGTCTACCTACACCTGTTGTATTCCTGCATTTCACTGTGAGGTCTTCTACACCTGTTGTATTCAGCATTTCACTGTCGAGGTCTACTACACCTGTTGTATTCAGCATTTCACTGTAGGTCTACTACACCTGTTGTATTCAGCATTTCACTGTAAGGTCTACTACACCTGTGTATTCAGCATTTCACTGTAAGGTCTACTACACCTGTTGTATTCAGCATTTCACTGTAAGGTCTACTATACCTGTTGTATTCAGCATTTCACTGTAAGGTCTACTACACCTGTTGTATTCAGCATTTCACTGTAAGGTCTACTATACCTGTTGTATTCAGCATTTTACTGTAAGGTCTACTACACCTGTTGTGTTCAGCATTTCACTGTGAGGTCTACTACACCTGTTGTATTCAGCATTTCACTGTGAGGTCTACTACACTTGTTGTATTCAGCATTTCACTGTAAGGTCTACACCTGTTGTATTCAGCATTTCACTGTGAGGTCTACACCTGTTGTATTCAGCATTTCACTGTGAGGTCTACTACACCTGTTGTATTCAGCATTTCACTGTAAGGTCTACTACACCTGTTGTATTCAGCATTTCACTGTAAGGTCTACTAACCTGTTGTATTCAGCATTTCACTGTGAGGTCTACTACACCTGTTGTATTCAGCATTTCACTGTGAGGTCTACTACACCTGTTGTATTCAGCATTTCACTGTACGGTCTACTACACCTGTTGTATTCAGCATTTCACTGTAAGGTCTACTACACCTGTTGTATTCAGCATTTCACTGTGAGGTCTACTACACCTGTTGTAGTCAGCATTTCACTGTGAGGTCTACTACACCTGTTGTATTCAGCATTTCACTGTGAGGTCTACTACACCTGTTGTATTCAGCATTTCACTGTGAGGTCTGCACCTGTTGTATTCAGCATTTCACTGTGAGGTCTACTACACCTGTTGTATTCAGCATTTCACTGTGAGGTCTACTACACCTGTTGTATTCAGCATTTCACTGTGAGGTCTACTACACCTGTTGTATTCAGCATTTCACTGTGAGGTCTACTACACCTGTTGATTCAGCATTTCACTGTGAGGTCTGCACCTGTTGTATTCAGCATTTCACTGTGAGGTCTACTACACCTGTTGTATTCAGCATTTCACTGTGAGGTCTACTACACCTGTTGTACTCAGCATTTCACTGTGAGGTCCACTACACCTGTTTTGTATTCAGCATTTCACTGTGAGGTCTACTACACCTGGTGTGTATTCAGCATTTCACTGTGAGGTCTACACCTGTTGTATTCAGCATTTCATTGTGAGGTCTACTACAACCTGTTGTATTCAGCATTTTCACTGTGAGGTCTAACTACACCTGTTGTATTCAGCATTTCACTGTGAGGTCTACACCTGTTGTATTCAAGCATTTCAGTGTGAGTCTACTACACCTGTTGTATTCAGCATTTCACTGTGAGGTATACTACACCTGTTGTATTCGCATTTCCACTGTGAGGTCTACTATACCTGTTGTATTCAGCATTTTACTGTAAGGTCTACTACACCTGTTGTGTTCAGCAATTTCACTGTGAGGTCTACTACACCTGTTGTATCAGCATTTCACTGTGAGGTCTACTACACCTGTTGTATCAGCATTTCACTGTAAGGTCTACACCTGTTGTATTCAGCATTTCACTGTGAGCTCTACACCCTGTTCGTATTCAGCATTTCACTGTGAGGTCTACTACACCTGTTGTATTCAGCATTTCACTGTAAGGTCTACTACACCTGTGTATTCAGCATTTCACTGTAGGTCTACTACACCTGTTGTATCAGCATTTCACTGTGAGGTCCTACTACACCTGTTGTATCAGCATTTCACTGTGTAAGGTCTACTACACCTGTTGTATTCAGCATTTCACTGTACGTCTACGTTACACCTGTTGTATTCAGCAGTTCACTGTAAGGTCTACTACACCTGTTGTATTCTAGCATTCACTGTGAGGTCTACTCCACCTGTTTGTATTCATGCATTTTCATGTTACGGTCTACTAGCAACCTGTGTATTCAGCATTTCACTGTTGAGGTCCACTACACCTGTTGTATTCAGCATTTCACTGTAAGGTCTATACACCTGTGTATTTCAAGCCATTTCACTGTGAGTCTATTACACCTGTTTTATTCAGCATTGTCACTGGTGAGGTCTACTACCACCTTGTTAGATTCAGCATTTCACTGTGAGGTCTACTACACCTGTAGTATTCATCCATTTCACTGTGAGGTCTACTACACCTGTTGTATTCAGCATTTCACTGTGAGGTCTACTACACCTGTTGTACTCAGCATTTCACTGTGAGGTCTACTACACCTGTTGTATTCAGCATTTCACTGTGAGGTCTACTACACCTGTTGTATTCAGCATTTCACTGTGAGGTCTACACCTGTTGTATTCAGCATTTCATTGTGAGGTCTACTACACCTGTTGTATTCAGCATTTCACTGTGAGGTCTACTACACCTGTTGTATTCAGCATTTCACTGTGAGGTCTACTACACCTGTTGTATTCAGCATTTCACTGTGAGGTCTGCACCTGTTGTATTCAGCATTTCACTGTAAGGTCTACTACACCTGTTGTATTCAGCATTTCACTGTGAGGTCTACTACACCTGTTGTATTCAGCATTTCACTGTAAGGTCTACTACACCTGTTGTATTCAGCATTTCACTGTGAGGTCTGCACCTGTTGTATTCAGCATTTCACTGTAAGGTCTACTACACCTGTTGTATTCAGCATTTCACTGTGAAGTCTACTACACCTGTTGTGTTCAGCATTTCACTGTGAGGTCTGCACCTGTTGTATTCAGCATTTCACTGTGAGGTCTACTACACCTGTTGTATTCAGCATTTCACTGTAAGGTCTACTACACCTGTTGTATTCAGCATTTCACTGTGAGGTCTACTACACCTGTTGTATTCAGCATTTCACTGTAAGGTCTACTACACCTGTTGTATTCAGCATTTCACTGTGAGGTCTACTACACCTGTTGTATTCAGCATTTCACTGTGAGGTCTACTACACCTGTTGTATTCAGCATTCACTGTAAGGTCTACTACACCTGTTGTATTCAGCATTTCACTGTGAGGTCTACTACACCTGTTGTAGTCAGCATTTCACTGTGAGGTCTACTACACCTGTTGTATTCAGCATTTCACTGTGAGGTCTACTACACCTGTTGTATTCAGCATTCACTGTGAGGTCTGCCACCTGTTGTATTCAGCATTTCACTGTGAGGTCTACTACACCTGTTGTATTCAGCATTTCACTGTGAGGTCTACTACACCTGTTGTATTCAGCATTTCACTGTGAGGTCTACTACACCTGTTGTATTCAGCATTTCACTGTGAGGTCTACTACACCTGTTGTATTCAGCATTTCACTGTGAGGTCTGCACCTGTTGTATTCAGCATTTCACTGTGAGGTCTACTACACCTGTTGTATTCAGCATTTCACTGTGAGGTCTACTACACCTGTTGTACTCAGCATTTCACTGTGAGGTCCACTACACCTGTTGTATTCAGCATTTCACTGTGAGGTCTACTACACCTGTTGTATTCAGCATTTCACTGTGAGGTCTACACCTGTTGTATTCAGCATTTCATTGTGAGGTCTACTACACCTGTTGTATTCAGCATTTCACTGTACGGTCTACTACACCTGTTGTATTCAGCATTTCACTGTAAGGTCTACTACACCTGTTGTATTCAGCATTTCACTGTGAGGTCTACTCCACCTGTTGTATTCTGCATTTCACTGTGAGGTCTACTACACCTGTTGTATTCAGCATTTCACTGTGAGGTCTACTACACCTGTTGTATTAAGCATTTCACTGTGAGGTCTACTACACCTGTTGTATTCAGCATTTCACTGTTAAGGTCTACTGTTCCTGTTGTATTCAGCATTTCACTGTGAGGTCTACACCTGCTGTATTCAGCATTTCACTGTAAGGTCTACTACACCTGTTGTATTCAGCATTTCACTGTGAGGTCTACTACACCTGTTGTATTCAGCATTTCACTGTGAGGTCTACTACACCTGTTATATTCAGCATTTCACTGTGAGGTCTACTACACCTGTTGTATTCAGCATTTCACTGTGAGGTCTACTACACCTGTTGTACTCAGCATTTCACTGTGAGGTCTACTACACCTGTTGTATTCAGCATTTCACTGTGAGGTCTACTACACCTGTTGTATTCAGCATTTCACTGTGAGGTCTACACCTGTTGTATTCAGCATTTCATTGTGAGGTCTACTACACCTGTTGTATTCAGCATTTCACTGTGAGGTCTACTACACCTGTTGTATTCAGCATTTCACTGTGAGGTCTACACCTGTTGTATTCAGCATTTCATTGTGAGGTCTACTACACCTGTTGTATTCAGCATTTCACTGTGAGGTATACTACACCTGTTGTATTCAGCATTTCACTGTAAGGTCTACTATACCTGTTGTATTCAGCATTTTACTGTAAGGTCTACTACACCTGTTGTGTTCAGCATTTCACTGTGAGGTCTACTACACCTGTTGTATTCAGCATTTCACTGTGAGGTCTACTACACCTGTTGTATTCAGCATTTCACTGTAAGGTCTACACCTGTTGTATTCAGCATTTCACTGTGAGGTCTACACCTGTTGTATTCAGCATTTCACTGTGAGGTCTACTACACCTGTTGTATTCAGCATTTCACTGTAAGGTCTACTACACCTGTTGTTTTCAGCATTTCACTGTAAGGTCTACTACACCTGTTGTATTCAGCATTTCACTGTGAGGTCTACTACACCTGTTGTATTCAGCATTTCACTGTGAGGTCTACTACACCTGTTGTATTCAGCATTTCACTGTACGGTCTACTACACCTGTTGTATTCAGCATTTCACTGTAAGGTCTACTACACCTGTTGTATTCAGCATTTCACTGTGAGGTCTACTCCACCTGTTGTATTCTGCATTTCACTGTGAGGTCTACTACACCTGTTGTATTCAGCATTTCACTGTGAGGTCTACTACACCTGTTGTATTAAGCATTTCACTGTGAGGTCTACTACACCTGTTGTATTCAGCATTTCACTGTTAAGGTCTACTGCACCTGTTGTATTCAGCATTTCACTGTGAGGTCTACACCTGTTGTATTCAGCATTTCACTGTAAGGTCTACTACACATGTTGTATTCAGCATTTCACTGTGAGGTCTACTACACCTGTTGTATTCAGCATTTCACTGTGAGGTCTACTACACCTGTTATATTCAGCATTTCACTGTGAGGTCTACTACACCTGTTGTATTCAGCATTTCACTGTGAGGTCTACTACACCTGTTGTATTCAGCATTTCACTGTTAGGTCTACACCTGTTGTATTCAGAATTTCACTGTAATGTCTACCTACACCTGTTGTATTCTGCATTTCACTGTGAGGTCTACTACACCTGTTGTATTCAGCATTTCACTGTAAGGTCTTCTACACCTGTTGTATTCAGCATTTCACTGTGAGGTCTACTACACCTGTTGTATTCAGCATTTCACTGTAAGGTCTACTACACCTGTTGTATTCAGCATTTCACTGTAAGGTCTACTACACCTGTTGTATTCAGCATTTCACTGTAAGGTCTACTATACCTGTTGTATTCAGCATTTCACTGTAAGGTCTACTACACCTGTTGTATTCAGCATTTCACTGTAAGGTCTACTATACCTGTTGTATTCAGCATTTTACTGTAAGGTCTACTACACCTGTTGTGTTCAGCATTTCACTGTGAGGTCTACTACACCTGTTGTATTCAGCATTTCACTGTGAGGTCTACTACACCTGTTGTATTCAGCATTTCACTGTAAGGTCTACACCTGTTGTATTCAGCATTTCACTGTGAGGTCTACTACACCTGTTGTATTCAGCATTTCACTGTGAGGTCTACTACACCTTTTGTATTCAGCATTTCATTGTGAGGTCTACTATACCTGTTGTATTCAGCATTTCACTGTGAGGTCTACTACACCTGTTGTATTCAGCATTTCACTGTGAGGTCTGCACCTGTTGTATTCAGCATTTCACTGTGAGGTCTACTACACCTGTTATATTCAGCATTTCATTGTGATGTCTACTACACCTGTTGTATTCAGCATTTCACTGTGAGGTCTACTACACCTGTTGTATTCAGCATTTCACTGTGAGGTCTACTACACCTGTTGTATTCAGCATTTCACTGTGAGGTCTACTACACCTGTTGTATTCAGCATTTCACTGTGAGGTCTACTACACCTGTTGTATTCAGCATTTCACTGTGAGGTCTACTACACCTGTTGTATTCAGCATTTCACTGTGAGGTCTACTACACCTGTTGTAGTCAGCATTTCACTGTGAAGTCTACTACACCTGTTGTGTTCAGCATTTCACTGTGAGGTCTGCACCTGTTGTATTCAGCATTTCACTGTGAGGTCTACTACACCTGTTGTATTCAGCATTTCACTGTGAGGTCTACTACACCTGTTGTATTCAGCATTTCACTGTGAGGTCTGCACCTGTTGTATTCAGCATTTCACTGTGAGGTCTACTACACCTGTTGTATTCAGCATTTCACTGTGAGGTCTACTACACCTGTTGTACTCAGCATTTCACTGTGAGGTCTACTACACCTGTTGTATTCAGCATTTCACTGTGAGGTCTACTACACCTGTTGTATTCAGCATTTCACTGTGAGGTCTACACCTGTTGTATTCAGCATTTCATTGTGAGGTCTACTACACCTGTTGTAGTCAGCATTTCACTGTGAGGTCTACTACACTGTTAGTCAGCATTCTACACCTGTTGTATTCAGCATTTCACTGTGAGGTCTACTACACCTGTTGTATTCAGCATTTCACTGTGAGGTCTACTACACCTGTTGTATTCAGCATTTCACTGTGAGGTCTGCACCTGTTGTATTCAGCATTTCACTGTGAGGTCTGCACCTGTTGTATTCAGCATTTCACTGTGAGGTCTACTACACCTGTTGTATTCAGCATTTCACTGTGAGGTCTACTACACCTGTTGTATTCAGCATTTCACTGTGAGGTCTACTACACCTGTTGTATTCAGCATTTCACTGTGAGGTCTACTACACCTGTTGTATTCAGCATTTCACTGTGAGGTCTACTACACCTGTTGTATTCAGCATTTCACTGTGAGGTCTACACCTGTTGTATTCAGCATTTCACTGTGAGGTATACTACACCTGTTGTATTCAGCATTTCACTGTGAGGTCTACTACACCTGTTGTATTCAGCATTTCACTGTGAGGTCTACACCTGTTGTATTCAGCATTTCACTTTAAGGTCTACTACACCTGTTGTATTCAGCATTTCACTGTGAGGTCTACTACACCTGTTGTATTCAGCATTTCACTGTGAAGTCTACTACACCTGTTGTATTCAGCATTTCACTGTGAGGTCTACTACACCTGTTGTATTCAGCATTTCACTGTGAGGTATACTACACCTGTTGTATTCAGCATTTCACTGTAAGGTCTACTACACCTGTTGTATTCAGCATTTCACTGTAACGTCTACTACACCTGTTGTATTCAGCATTTCACTGTGAGGTCTACTACACCTGTTGTATTCAGCATTTCACTGTGAGGTCTACACCTGTTGTATTCAGCATTTCACTGTAAGGTCTACTACACCTGTTGTATTCAGCATTTCACTGTAAGGTCTACTACACCTGTTGTATTCAGCATTTCACTGTAAGGTCTACTACACCTGTTGTATTCAGCATTTCACTGTGAGGTCTACTACACCTGTTATATTCAGCATTTCACTGTGAGGTCTACTACACCTGTTGTATTCAGCATTTCACTGTGAGGTCTACTACACCTGTTGTATTCAGAATTTCACTGTTAGGTCTACACCTGTTGTATTCAGCATTTCACTGTAATGTCTACCTACACCTGTTGTATTCTGCATTTCACTCTGAGGTCTACTACACCTGTTGTATTCAGCATTTCACTGTAAGGTCTACTACACCTGTTGTATTCAGCATTTCACTGTGAGGTCTACTACACCTGTTGTATTCAGCATTTCACTGTAAGGTCTACTACACCTGTTGTATTCAGCATTTCACTGTAAGGTCTACTACACCTGTTGTATTCAGCATTTCACTGTAAGGTCTACTATACCTGTTGTATTCAGCATTTCACTGTAAGGTCTACTACACCTGTTGTATTCAGCATTTCACTGTAAGGTCTACTATACCTGTTGTATTCACCATTTTACTGTGAGGTCTACACCTGTTGTATTCAGCATTTCACTGTGAGGTCTACACCTGTTGTATTCAGCATTTCACTGTGAGGTCTACACCTGTTGTATTCAGCATTTCACTGTGAGGTCTACTACACCTGTTGTATTCAGCATTTCACTGTAAGGTCTACTACACCTGTTGTATTCAGCATTTCACTGTTAGGTCTACACCTGTTGTATTCAGCATTTCACTGTGAGGTCTACTACACCTGTTGTATTCAGCATTTCACTGTGAGGTCTACTACACCTGTTGTATTCAGCATTTCACTGTAAGGTCTACTACACCTGTTGTATTCAGCATTTCACTGTGAGGTCTACACCCGTTGTATTCAGCATTTCAGTGTGAGGTCTACTACACCTGTTGTATTCAGCATTTCACTGTGAGGTCTACTACACCTGTTGTATTCAGCATTTCACTGTGAGGTCTACTACACCTGTTGTATTCAGCATTTCACTGTGAGGTCTACTACACCTGTTGTATTCAGCATTTCACTGTGAGGTCTACTACACCTGTTGTATTCAGCATTTCACTGTGAGGTCTACTACACCTGTTGTATTCAGCATTTCACTGTGAGGTCTACTACACCTGTTGTATTCAGCATTTCACTGTGAGGTCTACTACACCTGTTGTATTCAGCGCATATGACAAATAGCATTTGATTTGATTTGACACACAAAGTGCCTTCAGATAGTATTCACACCTGTTAACTTTTTCACATTTTGTTATGTGTTACAGCCTGAATGTTGTGGTACTGGCCTACACACCACACCCCATCATGTCAACATGGAATTATGTTTTTAATATATAAATATTCAACCCAGAGACTTACCCAGAAAGACTCACGGCTGTAATCGCTCTTAGAGACTTACCCAGAAAGACTCACGGCTGTAATCGCTCTTAGAGACTTACCCAGAAAGACTCACAGCTGTAACTGCTTTTAGAGACTTACCCAGAAAGACTCACAGCTGTAATCGCTCTTAGAGACTTACCCAGAAAGACTCACAGCTGTAATCGCTCTTAGAGACTTACCCAGAAAGACTCACGGCTGTAATCGCTCTTAGAGACTTACCCAGAAAGACTCACAGCTGTAATCACTCTTAGAGACTTACCCAGAAAGACTCACAGCTCTTAGAGACTTACCCAGAAAGACTCACAGCTGTAATCGCTCTTAGAGACTTACCCAGAAAGACTCACGGCTGTAATCGCTCTTAGAGACTTACCCAGAAAGACTCACAGCTGTAATCGCTCTTAGAGACTTACCCAGAAACACTCACGGCTGTAATCACTCTTAGAGACTTACCCAGAAAGACTCACAGCTGTAATCACTGCCAAAGGTGTTTCTAACATGTATTGACTCAGGTGTGTGAATATTTTGTGTAGACTGTTGATGAAAAATAACAATTTAATCCATTTTAATCCCACTTGTCAACAAAATGTGTGAAAATCCAAGGGGTGTAAAGTACTTTCTGAAGGCATTGTATAACAATACCATGCTAAACTATGGAGTTTGATTAACAAAATGAATACACATAAATATCACTATGTGGTTTCTGTGGTATGTGTGTGTGTGTGTGTGTGTGTGTGTGTGTGTGTGTGTGTGTGTGTGTGTGTGTCAGGGAGTGTGTGTTGTGTATCAGTTAGTGTGTTATCCGGTGTTCTCTCGCCCTGCCTGGCACAGGTGATAGTGCTATCACACACACACACACACACACACACACACACACACACACACACACACACACACACACACACACACACACACACACACACACACACACACACACACACACACACGCACACGCACGCACACACACACACACAAAATGTCCACTTCCAGGAAGAGCTGAATTGCTAGGTCTTGGAACAGTGGTATTAGTCTGTGTGTTTACCTATGGCCTGTTAACCCTTCTATTGTGTGTGTGTACTTATGGCCAGTTAAACCTTCCCCTACTGTGTCGATAAGACGGCTTTAATCCAGGAATCTGGGGAGGGGAATTTTAACATGAATTAACACGTGAAGAGGAATGTACCAGAATAAACTTTTACATGCCGTGTCAAACCTGTCCTCGGTGACCCCAGACGTGTCAAACCTGTCCTCGGTGACCCCAGACGTGTCAAACCTGTCCTCGATGACCCCAGACGTGTCAAACCTGTCCTCGGTGACCCCAGACGTGTCAAACCTGTCCTCGGTGACCCCAGACGTGTCAAACCTGTCCTCGGTGACCCCAGACGTGTCATACCTGTCCTCGGTGACCCCAGACGTGTCAAACCTGTCCTCGGTGACCCCAGACGTGTCAAACCTGTCCTCGGTGACCCCAGACGTGTCAAAACTGTCCTCGGTGACCCCAGATGTGTCAAAACTGTCCTCGGTGACCCCAGACATGACAAACCTGTCCTCGATGACCCCAGACGTGTCAAACCTGTCCTCGATGACCCCAGACGTGTCAAACCTGTCCTCGATGACCCCAGACGTGACAAACCTGTCCTCGGTGACCCCAGACATGACAAACCTGTCCTCGGTGACCCCAGACATGACAAACCTGTCCTCGGTGACCCCAGACATGACAAACCTGTCCTCGGTGACCCCAGACATGACAAACCTGTCCTCGGTGACCCCAGACGTGTCAAACCTGTCCTCGATGACCCCAGACATGACAAACCTGTCCTCGGTGACCCCAGACGTGTCAAACCTGTCCTCGGTGACCCCAGACGTGACAAACCTGTCCTCGATGACCCCAGACGTGTCAAACCTGTCCTCGGTGACCCCAGACGTGACAAACCTGTCCTCGGTGACCCCAGACGTGTCAAACCTGTCCTCGGTGACCCCAGACGTGACAAACCTGTCCTCGGTGACCCCAGACATGTCAAACTTGTCCTCGGTGACCCCACACGTGTCAAACCTGTCCTCAGGACTCCCAGATGTGTCAAACTCTCATCAGGACCTCCAGACATGTCAAACTCTCATCAGGACCCCCAGACATGTCAAACCTCTCTTCAGGACCCCCAGACATGTCAAACCTCTCATCAGGACCCCCAGACATGTCAAACCTCTCTTCAGGATCCCAGACATCTCAAACCTCTCATCAGGACCCCCAGACATGTCAAACCTCTCATCAGGACCCCCAGACATGTCAAACCTCCCCTCTGGGACCCCCAGATGTTTCAAACCTGTCCTCAGTTGTAGCCCTGAGCTATGCATATCCATATGAATGTTTGAAAAACCCTGTCTCTGCAGACTCTCCTGGATAAATAAACCATATAAATAAACCATATTTTTATTTATTTATTTATTTTATTTTATTTCACCTTTATTTAACCAGGTAGGCAAGTTGAGAACCTTATAAATAAACCTTATAAATAAACCTTATAAATAAACCATATAAATAAACCAAATAAATAAACCATATAAATAAACCATATAAATAAACCATATAAATAAACCATATAAATGTCTCAGCGGACTCTCCTGGATAAATAAACCATATAAATAAACCATATAAATGTCTCTGTGGACTCTCCTGGATAAATAAACCATATAAATGTCTCAGCGGACTCTCCTGGATAAATAAACCATATAAATAAACCATATAAATAAACCATATAAATGTCTCTGTGGACTCTCCTGGATAAATAAACCATATAAATGTCTCAGCGGACTCTCCTGGATAAATGAACCATATAAATAAACCATATAAATAAACCATATAAATGTCTCAGGGGACTCTCCTGGATAAATAAACCATATAAATAAACCAAATAAATAAACCATATAAATAAACCATATAAATAAACCAAATAAATAAACCATATAAATAAACCATATAAATAAACCATATAAATGTCTCAGGGGACTCTCCTGGATAAATAAACCATATAAATGTCTCAGCGGACTCTCCTGGATAAATGAACCATATAAATAAACCATATAAATAAACCATATAAATGTCTCAGGGGACTCTCCTGGATAAATAAACCATATAAATAAACCAAATAAATAAACCATATAAATAAACCATATAAATGTCTCAGGGGACTCTCCTGGATAAATAAACCATATAAACTAAAAATAGAAACATCCTCTCACTGTCAACTGCGTTTATTTTCAGCAAACTTAACATGTGTAAATATTTATATGAACATAACAAGATTCAACAACTGAGACGTCAACTGAACAAGTTCCACAGACATGTGACTAACAGAAATGGAATAATGTGTCCCTGAAGAAAGGGGGGGTCAAAATCAAAAGTAACAGTCAGTATCTGATGTGGCCACCAGCTGCATTAAGTACTGCAGTGCATCTCCTCCTCATGGACTGCAGCAGATGTCCCAGTTCTTGCTGTGAGATGTTACCCCACTCTTCCACCAAGGCACCTGCAAGTTCCTGGACATTCCTGGAGGGAATGGCCCTATCCCTCACCCTCCGATCCAACAGGTCCCAGACGTGCTCAATGGGTTTGAGATCCGGGCTCATTGCTGGCCATGGCAGAACACTGACATTTCTGTCTTGCAGGAAATTACGCACAGAACGAGCAGTATGGCTGGTGGCATTGTCATGCTGGAGGGTCATGTCAGGATGAGCCTGCAGGAAGGGTACCACATGAGGGAGGAGGATGTCTTCCCTGTAACACACAGCGTTGAGATTGCCTGCAATGACAACAAGCTCAGTCTGATGATGCTGTGACACACCGCCCCAGACC
This sequence comes from Salmo trutta, assembly GCF_901001165.1. Classification (NCBI taxonomy): domain Eukaryota; kingdom Metazoa; phylum Chordata; class Actinopteri; order Salmoniformes; family Salmonidae; genus Salmo; species Salmo trutta. The sequence continues at coordinate 71,422 of NW_021822932.1, read as the reverse complement.
ATGACGGACCCTCCACCTCCAAATCGATCCCGCTCCAGAGTACAGGTCTCGGTGTAAAGCTCATTACTTGGACGATAAACGCAAATCTGACCATCACCCCTGGTGAGACAAAACCGCGACTCATTAGTGAAGAGCAGTTTTTGCCAGTCCTGTCTGGTCCAGCGATGGTGGGTTTGTGCCCATAGGCGACGTTGTTGCCTGTGATGTCTGGTGAGGACCTGCCTTAAAACAGGCCTACAAGCCCTCAGTCCAGCCTCTCTCAGCCTATTGCGGACAGTCTGAGCACTGATGGAGGGATTGGGCGTTCCTGGTGTAACTCGGGCAGTTGTTGTTGCCATCCTGTACCTGTCCCGCAGGTGTGATGTTCGGATGTACCGATCCTGTGCAGATGTTGTTTCACGTGGTCTGCCACTGGGAGGATGATCAGCTGTCCGTCCTGTCTCCCTGTAGCACTGTCTTAGGCGTCTCACAGTACGGACATTGCAATTTATTGCCCTGGCCACATCTGCAGTCCTCATGCCTCCTTGCAGCATGGCTAAGGCACGTTCACGCAGATAAGCAGGGACCCTGGGCATCTTTCTTTTGGTGTTTTTCCGAGTCAGTAAAAAGGCCTCTTTAGTGTCCTAAGTTTTCATAACTGTGACCTTAATTGCCTACCGTCTGTAAGCTGTTAGTGTCTTAACGATCATTCCACAGTTGCATGTTCATTAATTGTGTTTAAACCCTTTACAATGAAGATCTGTGAAGTTATTTGGATTTCTACAAATTATCTTTGAAAGACAGGGTCCTGTAAAAGGGACATTTTTGTTGTTGTTGCTGAGTTTACATGTCTCAGTGGACTCTCCTGGCTAAATAAACCATATAAATGAATGACCTGATGTTTTGATACACAACAGAATGTTTATACCCAATAATAGTGACTGCTGAAGGATTTTTCTTTTCTTTCATGTTTTTGGCTCTTTAATGAAATATTGTTTAATTTCTCCCTTCAGGTTGTACCTGGCTGGTTGTCCTAGCAACGATAGCTGCATCTCTCAGTGGCTTGATGTTGGGTTATGAATTAGGCCTGACCTCCGGTGTCCTGCTCCAGCTAAGGGGTATCCTCTCTCTGTCATGCCGGGAACAAGAGCTCCTGGTGGGGTCTCTGCTGCTGGGCTGTCTGGTGATCTCCATTGCTGGAGGCTGGGGCCTGGATCGCTACGGACGCCGCTGGTCTATGCTTCTGTCCGGAGGCCTTGTGGCTGGGGGTACCTTGCTACTACTGCTCCCGGCTTCGCTCACCACGCTGTCGCTCGGCCGCGCCGTGGTTGGAATGGGGACAGCGTTGTCGGGTACGGCGGCGTGCATGTACATAGCGGAGATAGCGCCACGGGAGCGCCGGGGGTTGTTAGTGACGCTGTACGAGCTGATGGTGGTTGTCGGGGTGTTGCTAGGTTTCGGGTGTAGCTACGCGTTCTCTGCTTTGCCTAACGGGTGGAGGTACACCTTCGGACTTGTCCTCCCACCAGCCGTTCTACAGGCCGCTGCCCTCGTCCTCCTCCCGCCCAGCCCGCGTTTCCTAGTCGCCAGGGGCGACTCGAAGCGAGCCAAGGAGGTGCTGGTCCGTCTGAGGGGCGTGGCCAGCAGGGAGACCGTGGAGGAGGAGCTACGGGGCATCCAGGCGGGGCTTAAGGAGGAAGCGGAGCATGGTTTCCGAGAGCTGTTCAGCGACAAGGCTAACCTGCGCCGGCGATTGCTAACGGGCGTGGCTCTAGTGTTCCTGCAACAGACTACGGGTCAGCCCAACCTCCTCTCTTACGCCTCGCCGCTACTACGCAGCGTGGGTTTCCATAGCGACGCCGCCGCCAACCTGGCGTCTACGGGCTTCGGCGTAGTGAAAGTGGTGGGGACGGTTCCCGCCGTCCTATTGGTCGACAGGGTCGGGCCAAAGAGCTTCCTGTGTGTCGGTGCGGTCGCCATGGGGATGTCGCTGGTGACACTGGGGGTGGTGACCTTGCAGAGCCGCACCCATCTCACCAGCCTATGCCAGAGCTCTGTGTGGGTGAACCACACCTACCAGGGGCGGAACTTAAACACTCCTTCCTTCGGATTGAACTATAGCTCTTTTAAATTATTCACGCCCCCTCCTGATGAGAGCCAATGGAATGGCAGTGACTCTGCGGAGGCTCCGGGGACTAAGAGAGAGGATGCTGGGATGGGGTCAGGGGTTAGGGGGCGGGGTCACGTGAAGTGGATCTCGCTTGTCAGCCTCCTGGTGTATGTAGCTGCTTTCTCCTTCAGCCTCGGACCAAGTAAGAACACACACACACACACGCACGCACGCGCACACACACACACACACACACGCACGCGCACACACGCACGCACACACGCACACACACCCACACACACACACCTACACTTACCAAGCAGATTCACATCATCATGGGATCTCAGGATATGAGAGAGAACAGTGTGTCACGGCAGCGTGCACGCACGCACACACACACACACGCACACACACACACACACACACACACACACACACACAACACAACGCTGTTGGGTCTCTGCCAGGGACATAGAGTTCCTATCTCACATGACACCAATCATACAGACTGTTTTAGCCAGAAACGAGAGAGATGGAGTTAGAGAGAGCGATGAAGTTAGAGAGAGATGGAGTTAGAGAGAGATGGAGTTAGAGAGAGCGATGGAGTTAGAGAGAGATGGAGTTAGAGAGAGATGGAGTTAGAGAGAGCGATGGAGTTAGAGAGCGATGGAGTTAGAGAGAGCGATGGAGTTAGAGAGAGATGGAGTTAGAGAGAGAGATGGAGTTAGAGAGAGATGGAGTTAGAGAGAGCGATGGAGTTAGAGAGCGATGGAGTTAGAGAGAGCGATGGAGTTAGAGAGAGATGGAGTTAGAGAGAGAGATGCAGTTAGAGAGATTGAGGTAGAGAGAGAGATGGAGTTAGCGAGAGAGATGGAGTTAGAGAGAGATGGAGTTAGAGAGAGCGATGGAGTTAGAGAGAGATGGAGTTAGAGAGAGATGGAGTTAGAGAGAGATGGAGTTAGAGAGAGATGGAGTTAGAGAGAGATGGAGTTAGAGAGAGAGATGGAGTTAGAGAGAGCGATGGAGTTAGAGAGAGAGATGGAGTTAGAGATAGATGGAGTTAGAGAGAGATGGAGTTAGAGATAGATGGAGTTAGAGAGAGATGGAGTTAGAGAGAGATGGAGTTAGAGAGAGATGGAGTTAGAGAGAGATGGAGTTAGAGAGAGATGGAGTTAGAGAGCGATGGAGTTAGAGAGAGATGGAGTTAGAGAGAGAGATGGAGTTAGAGAGAGAGATGGAGTTAGAGAGAGATGGAGTTGGAGAGAGATGGAGTTAGAGAGAGATGGAGTTAGAGAGAGATGGAGTTAGAGAGAGATGGAGAGAGAGAGTTGGAGAGAGAGAGATAGAGTTAGAGAGAGGCTAAAGTCTGCTGTAGAGCCTGCTGTAGAGCCTGCTGTAGAGCCTGCTATAGAGCCTGCTATAGAGCCTGCTGTAGAGCCTGTTGTAGAGCCTGCTGTAGAGCCTGCTATAGAGCCTGCTGTAGAGCCTGCTATAGACCCTGCGGTAGAGCCTGCTGTAGAGCCTGCTGTAGAGCCTGCTGTAGAGCCTGCTATAGAGCCTGCTGTAGAGCCTGCTATAGGGCCTGCTGTAGAGCCTGCTATAGAGCCTGCTATAGGGCCTGCTATAGAGCCTGCTATAGAGCCTGCTGTGGAGCCTGCTGTAGAGCCTGCTGTAGAGCCTGCTGTAGAGCCTGCTATAGAGCCTGCTATAGGGCCTGCTATAGAGCCTGCTATAGAGCCTGCTGTGGAGCCTGCTATAGAGCCTGCTATAGGGCCTGCTATAGAGCCTGCTGTAGAGCCTGCTGTAGAGCCTGCTATAGAGCCTACTGTAGAGCCTGTTATAGAGCCTGCTGTAGAGCCTGCTATAGAGCCTGCTGTAGAGCCTGCTATAGACACTGCGGTAGAGCCTGCTGTAGAGCCTGCTGTAGAGCCTGCTATAGAGCCTGCTGTAGAGCCTGCTATAGAGCCTGCTGTAGAGCCTGCTATAGAGCCTGCTGTAGAGCCTGCTATAGAGCCTGCTGTAGAGCCTGCTATAGAGCCTGCTATAGAGCCTGCTGTAGAGCCTGCTGTAGAGCCTGCTATAGAGCCTGCTGTAGAGCCTGCTGTAGAGCCTGCTATAGAGCCTGCTATAGAGCCTGCTATAGAGCCTGCTGTAGAGCCTGCTGTAGAGCCTGCTGTAGAGCCTGCTATAGAGCCTGCTATAGAGCCTGCTGTAGAGCCTGCTGTAGAGCCTGCTGTAGAGCCTGCTGTAGAGCCTGCTATAGAGCCTGCTGTAGAGCCTGCTATAGAGCCTGCTATAATAACTGTATGTCACAAGCCCTTCGTGATGTTTTCTAATGCATTGTTCCTACTAGTCCGTGTGTGTGTGTGTGCGTGCGTGCGTGCGCGCGCGTGCGTGCGTGCGTGTGTGTGTTCCAGTGGTGTATGTGGTGTTGAGTGAGATCTTCCCTACAGGGATCAGAGGTAAAGCTGTGTCTGTAGTGTCTGCTGTCAACTGGGCCACCAATCTCCTCATGTCCATGACCTTCCTCTCTGCCACAGGTACAGTACAGCTGAGGTTTGGTCCGACAACAATCAGTCGTATGGAATCACATTGAGTAATAACATTGTCTTACGGAAAATACTTAAAAAGCTTTCCTAACGGTAAGGTTAACGCAGAGTGGACACTCCTAAAACGATAGTATCAACGAACATCGATTCTGTTTTTTTACCACGTACCGCCACTAGACTTTTGGCTGTCTTGTCTGTGTTTTATACAATGGGAAATAAGTATAAAGCATAATTTATATAAGGAATTAGCAACTTGTTTTCATTCTGAGAAATAAAGGTAGGCCACTTGATTTCCACATCTGAACAAAGTGGACAGGCTAGCGTGCTGTTGAAACAGTTGGAGACGGACAGAAGGGTGTGTTCATAACAATTCAACTGTTCTATCTTGTTAGTTAGCAAATAGATCCAAGTTAGCTAAACTTGAAACATGAAGATTAGCTGGCTACTCACTAGCATGTGGGCTTGGTTAATAGCATGGTTCTGGTTAATAGCATGGTTCTGGTTCACAGAACAGCACAAACTGGCTCTAACCAGAATAGAAAGAGGAGTGGGAGGCCCCGGTGCACAACTGAGCAAAAGGACAAGTACATTAGAGTGTCTAGTTTGAGAAACAGACGCCTCACAATTCCTCAACTGGCAGCTTCATTAAATAGTACCCGCAAAACACCAGTCTCAACGTCAACAGTGAAGAGGCGACTCTGGGATGCTGGCCTTCTAGACAGAGTTGTAATGAAAAAGCCATATCTCAGACTGGCCAATAAAAAAGACAAGATTAAGATGGGCAAAAGAACACAGACACTGGACAGAGGAACTCTGGCCAAGAAGGCCAGCATCCTGGAGCTGTACAACTGACTACATATCCCCCTTTCATTCAGCCTCCCATTGATATAACACACTAGGGCTGCCTCCCATTGATATAACACACTGCCTCCCATTGATATAACACACTAGGGCTGCCTCCCATTGATATAACACACTGCCTCCCATTGATATAACACACTGCCTCCCATTGATATAACACACTAGGGCTGCCTCCCATTGATATAACACACTAGGGCTGCCTCCCATTGATATAACACACTGGGGCTGCCTCCCATTGATATAACACACTAGGGCTGCCTCCCATTGATATAACACACTGCCTCCCATTGATATAACACACTGCCTCCCATTGATATAACACACTGCCTCCCATTGATATAACACACTGCCTCCCATTGATATAACACACTAGGGCTGCCTCCCATTGATATAACACACTAGGGCTGCCTCCCATTGATATAACACACTAGGGCTGCCTCCCATTGATATAACACACTGCCTCCCATTGATATAACACACTGCCTCCCATTGATATAACACACTAGGGCTGCCTCCCATTGATATAACACACTAGGGCTGCCTCCCATTGATATAACACACTGCCTCCCATTGATATAACACACTGCCTCCCATTGATATAACACACTAGGGCTGCCTCCCATTGATATAACACACTGCCTCCCATTGATATAACACACTGCCTCCCATTGATATAACACACTAGGGCTGCCTCCCATTGATATAACACACTAGGGCTGCCTCCCATTGATATAACACACTAGGGCTGCCTCCCATTGATATAACACACTAGGGCTGCCTCCCATTGATATAACACACTGCCTCCCATTGATATAACACACTAGGGCTGCCTCCCATTGATATAACACACTAGGGCTGCCTCCCATTGATATAACACACTAGGGCTGCCTCCCATTGATATAACACACTGCCTCCCATTGATATAACACACTGCCTCCCATTGATATAACACACTAGGGCTGCCTCCCATTGATATTACACACTAGGGCTGCCTCCCATTGATATAACACACTAGGGCTGCCTCCCATTGATATAACACACTAGGGCTGCCTCCCATTGATATAACACACTAGGGCTGCCTCCCATTGATATAACACACTAGGGCTGCCTCCCATTGATATAACACACTAGGGCTGCCTCCCATTGATATAACACACTAGGGCTGCCTCCCATTGATATAACACACTAGGGCTGCCTCCCATTGATATAACACACTAGGGCTGCCTCCCATTGATATAACACACACTAGGGCTGCCTCCCATTGATATAACACACTAGGGCTGCCTCCCATTGATATAACACACTAGGGCTGCCTCCCATTGATATAACACACTAGGGCTGCCTCCCATTGATATAACACACTAGGGCTGCCTCCCATTGATATAACACACTAGGGCTGCCTCCCATTGATATAACACACTAGGGCTGCCTCCCATTGATATAACACACTAGGGCTGCCTCCCAGGGCTCTATATCGGATGCTATTTTGGACCAGGGCTCTATATCGGATGCTATTTTGGACCAGGGCTCTATATCGGATGGCTTTTTGGACCAGGGCTCTATATCGGATGCTATTTTGGACCAGGGCTCTGTATCGGATGCTATTTTGGACCAGGGCTTGTTTTTATCTTGTCATGTCTGCTGACTAGACTAGTTCAGCAGGTTAATCAAACCAACTAGGCAGAGTGGGTGTCAGCTAGAGTCTTCACTCTGGTTTTCTAGACCAGGGCAGTCCAACCCTCTTCCTGGAGATCTACTGTCCTGTAGGTTTTCAGTCCAATCCTCTTCCTGGAGATCTACCGTCCTGTAGGTTTACAGTCCAACCCTCTTCCTGGAGATCTACTGTCCTGTAGGTTTTCAGTCCAATCCTCTTCCTGGAGATCTACTGTCCTGTAGGTTTTCAGTCCAATCCTCTTCCTGGAGATCTACCGTCCTGTAGGTTTTCAGTCCAACCCTCTTCCTGGAGATCTACTGTCCTGTAGGTTTTCAGTCCAATCCTCTTCCTGGAGATCTACCGTCCTGTAGGTTTTCAGTCCAACCCTCTTCCTGGAGATCTACTGTCCTGTAGGTTTTCAGTCCAATCCTCTTCCTGGAGATCTACCGTCCTGTAGGTTTACAGTCCAACCCTCTTCCTGGAGATCTACTGTCCTGTAGGTTTTCAGTCCAATCCTCTTCCTGGAGATCTACTGTCCTGTAGGTTTTCAGTCCAATCCTCTTCCTGGAGATCTACCGTCCTGTAGGTTTACAGTCCAACCCTCTTCCTGGAGATCTACTGTCCTGTAGGTTTTCAGTCCAACCCTCTTCCCTGAGATCTACCGTCCTGTACGTTTTCAGTCCAACCCTAATTTAGCAGTTCTGATTCATCTAGTTCAGGTCTTGTTGAGCAGCTAATTAGTAGAATCAGGTGTGTTAAATTAGGGCTGGACTGTATCATGCTTCATGCTGTGGGGATGTTTTTCAGCAGCAGGGACTGGGAGATTAGTCAGGATCGAGGCAAAGATGAATGGAGCGAAGTACAGAGAGGTCCTTGATGAAAACCTGCTCCAGAGCGCTCAGGACCTCAGATTGGGGTGAAGGTTCACATTCCAACAGGACAGCAACCCTAAGCACACAGCCAAGACAACGCAGGAGTGGTTTTGGGACAAGTCTCTGAATATCCTTGAGGGGCCCAGCCAGAGCCCGGACTTGAACCCATTCAAACATCTCTGGAGAGACCTGAAAATAGCTGTGCAGCAACACTCCCCATCCAACCTGTCAGAGCTTGAGAGGATCTGCAGAGAAGAAAGGGAGAAACTCCAAAAATGCAGGTGTGCCAAGCTTGTAGCATCATACCCAAGAAGACTCAAGGCTGTAATTGCTGCCAAAGGTGCTTCAACAAAGTACTGAGTAAAGGGTCTGAATAATTATGTAAATGTGATATTTCTGTTTTTTATTTTTTATACATTTGCAAAAAAATCTAAAAACCTGTTTTTACTATGTCATTATGGGGTATTGTGATGTCATTATGGGGTAATGTGTGTAGATTGACTCGGAGGGAAAAACTATTCAATCAATTTTACAATAAGGCTGTAACGTAACAAAATGTAGAAAAAGTCAGAGGGTCTGAATACTTTTTGAAGGCACTGTATATGTGTAACATTTATTATGGTCCCCCTTGCAGAGTAGATGTGGAGGCGTGTAATGTTTGTTACTTCCTTCCTGTAGAGAGGATGACGAGGGATGTAACATTTATTATGGTCCCCCTTGCAGATTAGATGAGGTGTTTAACATTTATTATCCCCCTGCAGAGAGGATTGGTGTTCCCAACGTGATGTTCCTGTACGCCACCATAAGCTTCATCCTGCTGGTCTTCGTCATCCTCTTCATCCCAGAGACTCAGGGACGCACACTGGAGCAGATCTCTAAAGAACTGGCCAAGAAGTAAACCCCGAGACACACACACACCAGGGCCCATAGAGATTAGGGACACAGTCAAGGACCTTTAGTCACCACCCAGAACATTACCCCGTCTACCTAGTTCCTAGACGTACCACCCCTACCTACCAAATGTCAGTTCAAGAGTTCTAGTGTAAGAAGTGGTTTGACTTGGTCAATATTGGTCCAGACAAACCTCTGCTAGCTCTAAACTCATATCTCTCTCTCTCTCTCTCCCTCTGCTCCTCCTCTCTCTCTACCTCTCTCTCTCCCTCTGCTCCTCCTCTCTCTCTACCTCTCTTACACTCTCTCTCTCTCCCTCTGAACCTCCTCTCTCTCTACCTCTCTCTCTTGCTCTCTGTCTCTCAAAACTTCTCTGTCTCTCAAAACATCTCTCTCTCTACCTCTCTCTCTACCTTTCTACCTTTCTTATACTCTGTCTCTCTCTCTACCTTTCTTACACGCTGTCTCTCTCTCTCTCTACCTCTCTCTCTTGCTCTGCTCCTCCTCTCTACCTCTCTCTCTCTCTCTACCTCTCTCTCTCCCTCTGCTCCTCCTCTCTCTCTACCTCTCTCTCTACCTTTCTTACACTCTGTCTCTCTCTCTCTCTACCTCTCTCTCTCCCTCTGCTCCTCCTCTCTCTCTACCTCTCTCTCTTGCTCTCTGTCTCTCAAAACTTCTCTGTCTCTCAAAACATCTCTCTCTCTACCTCTCTCTACCTCTCTCTCTACCTTTCTCTCTACCTTTCTTACACTCTGTCTCTCTCTCTCTCTCTCTCTCTCTACCTCTCTCTCTACCTCTCTCTACCTTTCTTACATTTTGTCTCTCTCTCTACCTCTCTCTCTTGCTCTCTGTCTCTCAAAACATCTCTTCTCTCTCTCTACCTCTCTTGCTTTCTGTCTCTATCTCTCTCTCTCTACCTCTCTCTCTACCTCTCTCTCTTGCTTTCTGTCTCTATCTCTCTATCTTCACCTAGAAAGCAGCTGAAGGTGAGGTTCTGGCGTCGAGTGCAACCCCAGGAGACTCTGTTCACCATTCACAGGACCCCTGAACTCTCAACTCTGACCCCTTCACCCTCTCACCTAGCAGTCCACAGCAGAGGGACGAAGATCTGGGAGGAGAGAGGAAATGCGAGAAATGGAGAAGAGGGAGGCCAAGAAACGAGGAGGAGAGAGATAGAATTGGGATGATAGAAGGAGAACAACCATGTGACAATGAGATCACTTTCTTCTCCCTCGCTCCCTTCCTCCTTCCCTCCCCCCACCCCCCCATTGAGAGATCAACCCTGAGGCTCAGATGGAACTCTTGCTCTCTGACCTGTCTGTCTGTCCTCTGGATGGAACTCTTGCTCTCTGACCTGTCTGTCTGTCCTCTGGATTGAACTCTTGCTCTCTGACCTGTCTGTCTGTCCTCTGGATTGCTAACCTGTTTGTCGCACTTTCTACTGTTTTCAAACAGAATACACAGGATTTTACCTTGGAGGAAAAAAAAAAAAAAATCATTTTTTTTTTTTGTATGACCCCGAATTTATTCAAACAGGGACTGTTTCAAATTAGGGAGGTGTTAAACAATAGACGTGTTAATGAATTTACCCTGGGGGGGGGGAAAAACACCTCCATTCATACCAGTTTGATATTGGGACACATGTTCTCGAGCTGGGTCAACATGTATCAAGTTATATACCATGTATTTGACTCAGTCCTTTTACATACCTTTACAAAAAAGAAGGTACAAAATGTAGGTTTTATGGCTGTGTAAATGGGGTTTAAGGTACTGCTTCCACTGGTATTCAATGCCCTTTACTTTTCCCACATTTTGTTAGGTTACAGCCTTTTTTCTGAAATTGATTAAATCGTTTCTCCCCCCCTCTCATCAATCTATTCACAATACCCCATAATGACAAAGCAAAAAAAACAAACAATTATATTAAATATACAGTACCAGTCAAAAGTATGGACACACCTACTCATTCAAGGGTTTTTCTTTATTTTCTACATTGTAGAATAATAGTGAAGACATCAAAACTATGAAATAACACATATGGAATCATGTACAAACCAAAACAGTGGTAAACAAATCAAAACAAATATTTTATATTTGAGATTCTTCAAAGTATCCGCCCTTTTGCCTTGATGACAGCTTTTCACACTCTTGGTACTGTAAGTATTCAGACCCTTTACTCAGTACTTTGTTGAAGCACCTTTGGCAGTGATTACAGCCTCGAGTCTTCTTGGGTATGATGCTACAAGCTTGGCACACCTGTATTTGGGGTGTTTCTCCCATTCTTCTCTGAAGATCCACTCAAGCTCTCTCAGGTTGGATGGGGAGCATTGCTGCATAGCTATTTTCAGGTCTCTCCAGTGATGTTCGATAAGGTTTCAGTCTAGCCTCCGGCTGGGCCACTCAAAGACATTCAGAGACTTGTTTCCGAAGCCACTCCTGCATTGTCTTGTCTGTGTGCTTAGAATTGTTGTCTGTTGGAAGGTGAACCTTCACTCCACTCTGAGGTCCTGAGTGCTCTGGAGCAGGTTTTCATCAAGGATCTCTCTGTGCTTTGCTCCTGTTCATCTTTGCCTCGATCTGGCTGCTGTGTTTACGGACATATTCAATCGCTCCCTATCCCAGTCTGCTGTCCCCACATGCTTCAAGATGGTCACCATTGTTCCTGAACCCAAGAAGGCAAAGGTAACTGAACTAAATGACTACCGCCCCGTAGCACTCACTTCTGTCATCATGAAGTGCTTTGAGAGACTAATCAAGGACCATGTCACCTCCACCCTACCTGACACCCTAGACCCACTCCAATTTGCTTACCGCCACAATAGGTCCACAGACGACGCAATCACCATCACACTGCCCACTGCCCTATCCCATCTGGACAAGAGGAATACCTATGTAAGAATGCTGTTCATTGACTTCAGCTCAGTATTCAACACCATAGTGACCTCATCATCAAGCTCGAGGCCCTGGGTCTCAACACCGCCCTGTGCAACTGGGTCCTGGACTTCCTGACAGGCCGCCCCCAGGGGGTGGAGGTAGAAAACAACATCTCCACTTCACTGATCCTCAATACTGGGGCCCCATAAGGGTGCGTGCTCAGCCCTCTACTGTACTCCCTGTTCACTCATGACTGCGTGGCCATGCACGGCCTCCAACTTTATCATCAAGTTTGCAGACGAAACAACAGTAGTAGGCTTGATTACCAACAACGACGAGACGGCCTACAGGGAGGAGGTGAGGGCACTCGGAGTGTGGTGTCAGGAAAATAACCTCACACTCAACGTCAACAAAACAAAGGAGATTATCGTGAACTTCAGGAAACAGCAGAGGGAGCACACCCCTATCCACATCGAAGGGACAGCAGTGGAGAAGGTGGAAAGCTTCAAGTTCCTCGGCGTACACATCACAGACAAACTGAAATGGTCCCCCCACACAGACAGCGTGGTGAAGAAGGCGCAACAGCGCCTCTTCAACCTCAGGAGGCTGAAGAAATTTGGCTTGTCACCTAAAACCCTCACAAACTTTTACAGATGCACAATTGAGAGCATCCTGTCGGGCTGTATCACCGCCTGGTATGGCAACTGCACCGCCCGCAACCGCAAGGCTCTCCAGAGGGTAGTGTAGTCTGCACAACGCATCACCGGGGGCAAACTACCTGCCCTCCAGGACACCTACACCACCCGATGTCACAGGAAGGCCAAAAAGATCATCAAGGACACCATCCACCCGAGCCACTGCCTGTTCACCTCGCAACTATCCAGAAGGCGAGGTCAGTACAGGTGCATCAAAGCTGAAACTGAGAGACTGAAAAACAGCTTCTATCTCAAGGCCATCAGACTGTTAAACAGCCATCACTAACATTGAGAGGCTGCTGCCAACATACAGACTCAAATCACTGGCCACTTTAATAAATTAATCACTAGTCACTTTAATAATGTTTACATATCTTACATTACTCATATCATATGTATACACTGTATTTTATACAATTTATTGCATCTTGCCTATGCCTCTCTGTCATCACTCATCCATATATTTATTGGTACATATTCTTATTCCATCCCTTTAGATTTGTGTGTATAAGGTAGCTGTTGTGGAATTGTTAGATTACTTGTTAGATATTACTGCACTGTCGGAACGAGAAGCACAAGCATTTCGCTACACTCGCTTTAACATCTGCTAACCATGTGTATGTGACAAATAAAATGTTATTTTATTTGAGTCCGCTGCCGCTGAAATATATCCCCACAGCATGCTGCTGCCACCACCATGCTTCACCGTAGGGATGCTGCCACCACCATGCTTCACCGCAGGGATGCTGCCACCACCATGCTTCACCGTAGTGATGCTGCCACCACCATGCTTCACCGTAGGGATGGTGCCAGGTTTCCTCCAGACGTGACGCTTGGCATTCAGGTCAAAGAGTTCAATCTTGGTTTCATCAGACCAGAGTATCTCGCTTCTCATGGTCTGAGAGTCGTTAGGTGCCTTTTGCCAAACTCCAAGTGGGCTGTCATGTGCCTTTTACTGAGGAGTGGCTTCCGTCTGGCCACTCTACCATAAAGGCCTGATTGATGGAGGGCTGCAGAGATGGTTGTCCTTCTGGAAGGTTCTCCCATCTCCACAGAGGAACTCTGGAGCTCTGTCAGAGTAACCATTGGGTTCTTGTTCACCTCCCTGACCAAGGCCCTTCTCCCCCGATTGCTCAGTTTGGCCGGGCGGCCAGCTCTAGGAAGAGTCTTGGTGGTTCCAAACTTCTTCCATTTAAGAATGATGGAGGCCACTGTGTCCTTGGGGACCTTCAATGCTGCAGAAATGTTTTGGTTCCCTTCCCCAGATCTGTGCCTCAACACAATCCTGTCTCGGAGCTCTACGGACAATTCCTTCTACCTCATGGCTTGGTTTTTGCTCTGACATGCACTGTCAACTGTGGGACCTTATATAGACAGGTGTGTCTCTTTCCAAATCATGTCCAATAAATTGAATTTACCACAGATGGACTCCGATTAAGTTGTAGAAACATCTCAAGGATAATCAATGGAAACAGGATGCACTTGAGCTCAATTTAGAGTCTCATAACAAAGGGTCTGAATACTTATGTAAATAAGTTATTTCTGTTTTTTATTTTGAATACATTTGCAAAAATGTCTAAAAACCTGTTTTCGTTTTGTCATTATGGTGTATTGTGTGTAGATTGCTGAGGATTTAAAAAAATATTTTTTATCCATTTTAGAATAACAGAACGTGAAAAAAGTCAAAGGGGGTCTGAATACTTTCCGATAAGATGGTACAGTGGTAGTGAGAGGAGGACAGGTTCTTATAAATGACTGGAATGGAGTCAATGGTGTATGTTTTATAGTGTTCCATTCATTCTGTTCCTTTACTATGAGCCCATTCTCCTATTTAAAGTGTAACCAGCCACCACTGATGTGGCTGTATCTGATACTCACTTCAGATACTTCCTGTCTGACGTGTCTGTAACACAATGATCTGTTCTGGACGGTGGGTTACAGCTGCGTTTCTTAATTACAGTTCTCACAAGAAGACCTGAGTCTGTTAGTTAACTAATAATCTAGCCCTTAACCTGTTGAAAAAAAATCAGGTGTGTATACATTGATAGCAGGTGTTGCAAAACGTTGTGCAACAGAATCCGAAGCAAACAGTTTTCCATTTAGATTAAACTGTTTCCGTTTCAAAAACGTTTTTGCAACACACTAAACGTTTTTGCAACAGACTAAAAGCTTTGTAAAAGACTAAACATTTTGCAACACACTAAACGTTTTTGCAACAGACTAAAAGCTTTGTAAAAGACTAATCATTTTGCAACAGACAAAACGTTTTGCAACTAAATCCCAACTACTGAATCCACTCCAGGTGTGTTTGTCCAATAAGAGTTCGTACTGTTGGAGGAACGTGAAAACCAAGAAACACTGTCTTAAAGGTCCATTGCAGTCGAAAGCGTGATTTTCCTGTGTTTTATATTTACTGAACGAAAATATAAACGCAACATGCAACAATTTTTACAATTTTACTGAGTTACAGTTCATTCTCTATAAGGAAATCAAATCAATAGAAATAAATACATTAGGCCTTAATCTATGGAATTCACGTGACTTGGCAGGGGCGCAGGCATCGTTAATACGTGGTCTGCGGTTGTGAAGCCGGTTGGAGGTACTGCAAAATTCTCTAAAATGACGTTGGAGGCGGCTTATGGTAGAGAAATGAACATTCAATTTTCTGTCAACAGCTCTGATGGACATTCCTGTAGTCAGCATGCCAATTGCACGCTCCCTCAAAACTTGAGACATCTGTGGCATTGTGTTGTGTGACAAAACTGCACATTTTAGAGTGCCATTTTATTGTCCCCCAGCACAAGGTGCACCTGTGTAATGATCATGCTGTTTAATCAGCTTTTTTCTATGCCACACCTGTCAGGTGGATGGATTCTCTTGGCAAAGGAGAAAAGCTCACTAACAGGGATGTAAACAAATTTCTGCACAAAATTTGAGTTAAATAAGCATTTTTTTGTGCGTATGAAAAATTGTCTGGTATCTTTTTATTTCAGCTCTTGAAACACGGGACCAACACTTTACATGTTGCGTTTATATTTTTTGTTCAGTATAGTACAGCCCACAGCCATATGGCATTGGAATAGTACTGTGAAATGTTTGTCCTTTTAGTGTAACAGCTGTTTGAAAAACCTGCCTGAAATGTGAATTTATAGGGAACGGACATTAGTTAATAGACCAATTAAAAATAATGTTCAAAATTAACCTCTACCAATAGCAGTTATTTTTCCGTTTTTTATTATCTTTGCTAAAAATCCTGCTTATTTTTATTTTTTTGCCCATTTTAAATGAAAACAATCACAGTAAGGTACCTAATTGTTACCCAGAAATGATTTGATATTGACATATCAAATTTGAAATGGCTCCACTAGAACTTTTAAAAGGACAATAGCAGTGGGTGTTTGACCTTTCACCTCTGATCAGAACATCAGCTGTCATTTCCTGTTCTACCGGAGTTGGGAAACACTGCAGTGAGCCGACTAACAGGTATGACCAGCCCTTCTGTAGCCTCCTGTCTAATGGCCATATATACGTCCCAAATGGCACCCTATTCCCTACGCAGTGCACTACTTTAGACCAGCCCTATGGCACCCTATTCCCTATATAGTGCACTACTATAGACCAGCCCTATGGCACCCTATTCCCTATATAGTGCACTACTTTAGACCAGCCCTATGGCACCCTATTCCCTATATAGTGCACTACTATAGACCAGAGCCCTATGGCACCCTATTCCCTATATAGTGCACTACTTTAGACCAACCCTATGGCACCCTATTCCCTATGTAGAGCACTACTTTAGATCAGCCCTATGGCACCCTATTCCCTATGTAGAACACTACTTTAGACCTGCCCTATGGCACCCTATTCCCTATGTAGAGCACTACTTTTGAACAGAGCTCTATAGGTAGTGCACTGCATAGGGAATAGTGTGCTGTTTGGAATCACATCCTAGTAGACCACAAGGTGGTGTTTCTGCTGTTTTTTTTTGTTTTTTTATTTCACCTTTATTTAACCAGGTAGGCAAGTTGAGAACAAGTTCTCATTTACAATTGCGACCTGACCAAGATAAAGCAAAGCAGTTCGACAACATACAACAACACAGAGTTACACATGGACTAAAACAAACATACAGTCAATAATACAGTAGAAAAATGAGTCTATATACAATGTGAGCAAATGATGTGAGATAAGGGAGGTAAAGGCAAAAAAATGCCATGGTGGCAAAGTAAATAAAGTATAGCAAGAAAAACACTGGAATGGTAGATTTGTAGTTTGAAGAAAGTTCAAAGTTCAAATATAAATAATATGGTGCAAATGAGCAAAATAAATAAATACAGTAGGGGAAGAGGTAGTAGTTTGGGCTAAATTAAAGATGGGCTATGTACAGGTGCAGTGATCTGTGAGCTGCTCTGACAGCTGGTGCTTAAAGCACGTGAGGGAGATAAGTGTTTCCAGTTTCAGAGATTTTTGTAGTTCGTTCCAGTCGTTGGCAGCAGAGAACTGGAAGGAGAGACGACCAAAGGAGGAGTTGGCTTTAGGGGTGACCAGAGAGATATACCTGCTGGAGCGCGTGCTACAGGTGGGTGCTGCTATGGTGACCAGTGAGCGGAGATAAGGGGGGACTTTACCTAGCAGGGTCTTGTAGACTTACACTTGTACTTACACTGTACACTTGGATGGGAGATGTTTTTGTATCCTAGTTGCCAAACTGTTGAAAGATAGACACATCTATTATGTATTTTTTGTAATAATAAAACAATCCAAAGTAGCAATGATAATTAATAACGAGAATAATGTTGTGTTTGTGATATCAAAAGAGGATTATCGCACAAAGGTTTGGTTGGTGCAGTCAAACCCCTAAATTCAGATAAGCAAGAAGGTGTGATGGGTCCGTACTCCAAAAAATGTCGCATAAAGCTTCCTTTTTAGATGTTATTTTTTTTTATTTTCACTGCGTCAGGGACAGTGTACACAGACAGGTATGTTTGTGATATCTCACACAAGAGGGATTTCCAACTGGTGAAACATGTCAGCACATACACATTAGGAAGATGGAGTCGTACTGTATGGCTGGCGTCTTACGAGCTCTGACCCAACTTTGCTATTTTCTGGTTCTTTCTTATTTATTTATTATTATTATTATTATTATTTTTTAAATGTAACCTTTATTTAAACTAGGCAAGTCAGTTAAGAACAAATTCTTATTTTACAATGACGGCCTACCAATGATGCAATCACCATCGCACTGCACACTGCCCTATCCCTTCTGTTCATTGACTATAGCGCAGCTGTTACGTGCCTCCTAGTAAGAGGGAGGTGCAGGAATCAGGAGCAGGAGAGCAAGGAAGTCCCAGTGGCACAATCGTTTATTAAAGGAGTCCCAACTCAACAACACGCTCAAAACGAAGTCGCCACACACAGGGGAA
This sequence comes from Salmo trutta, assembly GCF_901001165.1. Taxonomy (NCBI): domain Eukaryota; kingdom Metazoa; phylum Chordata; class Actinopteri; order Salmoniformes; family Salmonidae; genus Salmo; species Salmo trutta. The sequence goes on along the minus strand of NW_021822932.1, from coordinate 53,511 downwards.
AGTAACGCAACACACGGAGGAGAAACCTCTACTCCTAAACATATATCTAAACGGTACAACTACCGTGAGAAAAGAAAACCCCATGGTACAGACACGCACCCCTAACAGAGTAACACATACAAACAATCCCACACAAAGACTAGCAGGCAGCGGAGGTAAATAAACCCACCCAAATCAACTAATAGGACACAGGTGTGACAAAACAGACAGACACAAACGAAAAATGGATCGGTGGCAGCTAGTAGGCCCGGCGACAACAACCGCCAAGCACTGCCTGAACAGGGAGAGGAGCCACCTTCGGTGGAAGTTGTGACAAGCAGCCTTCAACACCATAGTACCCTCCAAGCTCATCATTAAGCTTGAGGCCCTGGGTCTGAACCCCACCCTGTGCAACTGGGTCCTGGACTTCCTGACGGGCCGCCCCCAGGTGGTGAAGGTAGGAAACAACACCTCTACTTCGCTGATCCTCAACACAGGGGCCCCACAAGGGTGCATGCTCAGCCCCCTCCTGTACTCCCTGTTCACCCATGACTGCGTGGCCACACAACTCAATCATCAAGTTGCAGACAACACAGCAGTAGTGGGCTTGATTACCAACAATGACAAGACATTTACATTTTAGTCATTTAGCAGACACTCTTATCCAGAGCAACTTACAGTAGTGAATGCATACATTTCATAGATTTTTTTCTCCATAATGGTCCCCCGTGGGAATCGAACCCACAACCCCTGGCGTTGCAAACACCATGCTCTACCAACTGAGCCACACAGGACCACTCAGAGTGTGGTGGCAGGAAAATAACCTCTCACTCAACGTCAACAAAACAAAGGAGCTGATCGTGGACTTCAGGAAACACCTAAAACCCTGTTAAACTTTTACAGATGCACAATCGAGAACATCCTGTCGGGCTGTATCACCGCCTGGTACAGCATCTGCACCGCCCTCAACCGCAGGGCTCTCCAGAGGGTGGTGCCGTCTGCACAACGCATCACCGGGGGGCAAACTACCTGCCCTCCATGACACCTACACCACCTGATGTCACAGGAAGGCCAAAAAGATCATCAAGGACAACAACCACCCGAGCCACTGCCTGTTCACCCCACTATCATCCAGAAGGTGAGGTCAGTACAGCTGCATCAAAGCTGGGACCGAGAGACTGAAAAACAGCTTCTATCTCAAGGCCATCAGACTGTTAAATAGCCATCACTAACACATTAGAGGCTGCAGCCCTATATACATAGACTTAAAATCACTGGCCACTTTAATAATGGAACACTGGTCACTTAAATAATGTTTATGTATTTTGTATTACTACTCTCATATGTATATACTGTATTCTATTCTATATTAGTCTATGCCGCTCTGACATCGCTCGTCCATATATGTATATATTCTTAATTCCGTTCCTTTACATAGATTTGTGTGTATTGCGTATATTGTTGTGTAATTTGTTAGATATTACTTGTTAGATATTTACTGCACTGTTGAAGCAGGAAACAACAAGCATTTCGCAAACACCCGCAACAACATCTGCTAATCACGTGTATGTGACCAATAAGATGTGATTTGATTTGATTTGATATAGGGAATGGGATGCCATTTGGGATACACATTCTGTCAATAACATCTGCTAGATAGGTGTATGTTACCAATACAATTTGATTTGATTTGAACAGGGCTAACTTGAACTATGCAGTGCTGGTTCAGATATGCTCTATTCCAGCACAGTTCCAGCAACTATGTTGGATGACTAATAATTAGCCAGGCCAGCACAGTATAACTATGGTTAGCCCTATACTATAAATTAGGCATTAGGTTCTTACCAGACACCAACAGTTATGTGAGAAAAGTTACAACTTCTAGGAAAAGGGTTGCAAAAATTCCAGTAACAAATACTATAACAGCAGAGCACTGGAGAGATACCGTCCTGTAAGTTTTAACCCCAACCTTCTTCCTGGAGAGATACCGTCCTGTAAGTTTTAACCCCAACCTTCTTCCTGGAGAGATACCGTCCTGTAAGTTTTAACCCCAACCTTCTTCCTGGAGAGATACCGTCCTGTAAGTTTTAACCCCAACCTTCTTCCTGGAGAGATACCGTCCTGTAAGTTTTAACCCCAACCTTCTTCCTGGAGAGATACCGTCCTGTAAGTTTTAACCCCAACCTTCTTCCTGGAGAGATACCGTCCTGTAAGTTTTAACCCCAACCTTCTTCCTGGAGAGATACCGTCCTGTAAGTTTTAACCCCAACCTTCTTCCTGGAGAGATACCGTCCTGTAAGTTTTAACCCCAACCTTCTTCCTGGAGAGATACCGTCCTGTAAGTTTTAACCCCAACCTTCTTCCTGGAGAGATACCGTCCTGTAAGTTTTAACCCCAACCTTCTTCCTGGAGAGATACCGTCCTGTAAGTTTTAACCCCAACCTTCTTCCTGGAGAGATACCGTCCTATAAGTTTTAACCCCAACCTTGTTCCTGGAGAGAGACCCTCCTGGAGGTTTTAACTCCAACCCTGTTCCTGGAGAGATACCCCTCCTGGAGGTTTTAACCCCAACCCTGTTCCTGGAGAGATACCCTCCTGGAGGTTTTAACCCCAACCTTGTTCCTGGAGAGATACCCTCCTGTAAGTTTTAACCCCAACCTTGTTCCTGGTGTAACGGCTGTCTTCGTCGTCAGATGAAACAGAGAAGTCATCGTCGGAAAAGGTGGACCAATACGCAGCGGAGGATGTGTTCATCATTAGTGTTTTAATGAAAAAGAGAACACTACAAAAATAAACAAAAGACGACAGCAAACAGTTCTGTTAGGAAAACACACTAACAAAATACAAAAACCTAGAAAAGGAACATAGAACGCCCACCCAATGTAACACCCTGGCCTAACCAAAATAAAGAACAAAAAACCCCTCTCTATGGCCAGGGCGTTACACCTGGAGAGATACCGTCCTGTAAGTTTTAACCCCAACCTTGTTCCTGGTGTAACGGCTGTCTTCGTCGTCAGATGAAACAGAGAAGTCATCGTCGGAAAAGGTGGACCAATACGCAGCGGAGGATGTGTTCATCATTAGTGTTTTAATGAAAAAGAGAACACTACAAAAATAAACAAAAGACGACAGCAAACAGTTCTGTTAGGAAAACACACTAACAAAATACAAAAACCTAGAAAAGGAACATAGAACGCCCACCCAATGTAACACCCTGGCCTAACCAAAATAAAGAACAAAAAACCCCTCTCTATGGCCAGGGCGTTACACCTGGAGAGATACCGTCCTGTAAGTTTTAACCCCAACCTTGTTCCTGGAGAGCTACCGTCCTGTAAGTTTTAAACCCAACCTTGTTCCTGGAGAGCTACCGTCCTGTAAGTTTTAACCCCAACCTTGTTCTTGGAGAGCTACCGTCCTGTAAGTTTTAACCCCAACCTTGTTCTTGGAGAGCTACCGTCCTGTAAGTTTTAACCCCAACCCTGTTCCTAGTAATATGTTAGTATGTTATAGGTAGGAGTTGTACTGGTAATATGTTAGTATGTTATAGGTAGGAGTTGTACTGGTAATATGTTAGTATGTTATAGGTAGGAGCTGTTGGTAGGACATTGTGCTTGCAAAAGGATTGTGAGTTTGATTCCCACCTTCCGGAGACACCTGAAACCCCATATCTTTAAGGAATACCTGGGATAGGATAAAGTAATCCTTCTAACCCCCCCCCCCCCCTAAAAGATTTAGATGCACTATTGTAAAGTGGTTGTTCCACTGGATATCATAAGGTGAATGCACCAATTTGTAAGTCGCTCTGGATAAGAGCGTCTGCTAAATGACGTTAATGTAAATGTAATTCCCCTTGGGGCCACCAATAGGCAGAATGTAAGCCTCTGCTAAAATGGCATTATGGGTAGTGGAGGTGGTTGTGTACACTAGTGTGCTATGTTGGAATTACATAATTACCATGAGCGCGCACACACACACACGCACACGCACGCGCACACACACGCACAGCACACACACACACACTGCACACAACACACACACACACACAGCAATGACAGCACTCCTGATTGAATACTAATACACTTTTTAGTTCACATGTATTTTATAACAACCATTTACATTACATTAAACATGAATAGTTCCATACGTTATTTAAGCATACTTTTAGTTTCCTGTTCCATATACATTAATACTAGTTACACAAATAGACTCCAGATATACAAACTTAAACATAGCACTCAATATTAAAATGGAATGTTGAGTTCAGACAACGATGAAGCATTACTACATCATCAAGAGGAGACTGGAAGACTAAAGGGGGGGGGGGTAGGGCGTAGCGTTTAGGGGGTAGGGCGTAGCGATTAGGGGGTAGGGGAGAGGACGAATCTCAACACAACAATGCATTCTATCCATCCATAACTGCATCCCAAATGACACCCTATCCCAGGGGCATTTAACTCTGACCCTACCAGGGCCAGAACCTGCTGGTTTTCTCTTTCATCCGGTGTCCCAGATCTAAATCAGTTCCTGTTGAGAGAGGGGGAACAATGAAAAACAACTCTGGATTGTGTTCGAGGTCCAGAGTTGAATTTCAGGGCCCTATTCCCTATACAGTGCTGTACATTAGACCAGAGCCCCGGTGAATAGAAGTGCAGTATATTGGATATAGGGTGCCATTTGGGACACACACCAGGTCATTCTGTTGGTCCAGGTCCTTT
>NW_021822932.1:41317-43817 GCF_901001165.1 Salmo trutta | reverse complement strand
GATGGATGAGTTATATACCTGGCGGTGTTGTAACTATATAGCAGACATGTTACTGATGGATGAGTTATATACCTGGCGGTGTTGTAACTATATAGCAGACATGTTACTGATGGATGAGTTATATACCTGGCGGTGTTGTAACTATATAGCAGACATGTTACTGATGGATGAGTTATATACCTGGCGGTGTTGTAACTATATAGCAGACATGTTACTGATGGATGAGTTATATACCTGGCGGTGTTGTAACTATATAGTAGACATGTTACTGATGGATGAGTTATATACCTGGCGGTGTTGTAACTATATAGCAGACATGTTACTGATGGAGGAGTTATATCCCTGGCGGTGTTGTAACTATATAGCAGACATGTTACTGATGGATGAGTTATATCCCTGGCGGTGTTGTAACTATATAGCAGACATGTTACTGATGGATGAGTTATATACCTGGCGGTGTTGTAACTATACAGCAGACATGTTACTGATGGATGAGTTATATCCCTGGCGGTGTTGTAACTATATAGCAGACATGTTACTGATGGATGAGTTATATACCTGGCGGTGTTGTAACTATATAGTAGACATGTTACTGATGGATGAGTTATATACCTGGCGGTGTTGTAACTATATAGCAGACATGTTACTGATGGATGAGTTATATCCCTGGCGGTGTTGTAACTATACAGCAGACATGTTACTGATGGATGAGTTATATCCCTGGCGGTGTTGTAACTATATAGTAGACATGTTACTGATGGATGAGTTATATACCTGGCGGTGTTGTAACTATATAGTAGACATGTTACTGATGGATGAGTTATATACCTGGCGGTGTTGTAACTATATAGCAGACATGTTACTGATGGATGAGTTATATACCTGGCGGTGTTGTAACTATATAGCAGACATGTTACTGATGGATGAGTTATATACCTGGCGGTGTTGTAACTATATAGTAGACATGTTACTGATGGATGAGTTATATACCTGGCGGTGTTGTAACTATATAGCAGACATGTTACTGATGGATGAGTTATATACCTGGCGGTGTTGTAACTATATAGCAGACATGTTACTGATGGATGAGTTATATCCCTGGCGGTGTTGTAACTATATAGCAGACATGTTACTGATGGATGAGTTATATACCTGGCGGTGTTGTAACTATATAGCAGACATGTTACTGATGGATGAGTTATATACCTGGCGGTGTTGTAACTATATAGCAGACATGTTACTGATGGATGAGTTATATACCTGGCGGTGTTGTAACTATACAGCAGACATGTTACTGATGGATGAGTTATACACCTGGCGGTGTTGTAACTATACAGCAGACATGTTACTGATGGATGAGTTATATACCTGGCGGTGTTGTAACTATATAGCAGACATGTTACTGATGGATGAGTTATATACCTGGCGGTGTTGTAACTATAGAGCAGACATGTTACTGATGGATGAGTTATATACCTGGCGGTGTTGTAACTATATAGCAGACATGTTACTGATGGATGAGTTATATACCTGGCGGTGTTGTAACTATATAGCAGACAATGTTACTGATGGATGAGTTATATACCTGGCGGTGTTGTAACTATATAGTAGACAACGTGCACTGGAGTAAAACAATATTATATTTTGGATTCTGATGAGGTGAAACAGTTAAAACTAAAAGCTCATGTGGCATTTATAAGTTATATCCTTTAAGAAAGAATAGTTATTGATGGATTGATGAGATCTAAACCTGAAAATATAAAGTATCCTTATTCATGTGACTGAGGGAGAGAGAGAAGGGGAATGTAGAACGTTTTTTTGTTGCATTCTGTCAGAATTGGTTATTGTTAGACATCATGGATCCTGTGGGGGAGGAGTGAGGAATTTGGGGACCGAGGTCAGGTGAGATGACGTGAGGAAGAACAGATATCACTAAAGTTCTGCCTAGCAATAAACAATGTACTGTTTAGAAGGAGTGAGGATACTTTTACCCAACTCTATACTGGTGGAACTATGTCTCTGTCCTATACAGCTGTATGACCCAGTGGGTGAATAAACTTGTTTTGAGCTTTACTAATCGTCCGTGATTTTATTTTACTAGGTTTATTTAGAACCTAACACTATATATCATCAATTTAAAAGTAAATTGTACCAATTCCCAGGTTGACCCTAAAAAAAATGGTATTCACCAAACGAAAAGTTTTTTTTGTACTAACCAGGCCATACAACATCTCATAGAGCACGGCTCCTAAACACCACCAGTCGACCGACCTGTCATACGGCTGCTTGTGTAACACCTCGGGGGCTAGGTACTATAGAGGGAGGGAGGGAGGGAGGGAGGGGAGGGAAGGAGGGGGGGGAGGGAGGGAGGGGAGTGGAGGGAGGAGGGAGGGAGGAGGGGAGGAGGGGGGGAGGGAGGGCTGGATGGGAGGGAGGGAAGGAGGGCGGGAGAGGGAGGGAAAGGAGGGGGGGGAGGGGAGGGAGAGAGGAGAGGAGGGAG